>NW_010358717.1:292350-293056 GCF_000414095.1 Morus notabilis | reverse complement strand
TCTGGAACAATTTCCAGATCAGTTAAGAATTTCTAGAGTCAGGTTGCTCTCTTTTGCTGCTACACATTAACTCTTAATGATAGAATTAGCAATCACACTTTGCCAACAACCTTTCTTGTCTTGACTCCTTCACCTAGTGTGAACACAGACTTGGATGTTGACTCTCAAAATCCACGTATGACTCATAGTCAAAGTCTATATATCCAGTGAAAGACAACTCTTTCACTGACTAAACTATCTTATAGTTTCTTTATTTTCTTTATACACTTAAGGATGCACTACACGGCTACCCAATGATCGAATCTTGAGTTTAACTGACAACGACTGACTACTCCCACTGAATATCAGATATTCGGGCTTATAAAGAACAAGAACATCTTCTTTTCTTTCATTTGAAACATCTTGGTTTTGATCAAATCCATAAGACTTAATAGCCTTATCAAACCGGATGTTCCATGATCTAGAAGCTTGCTTCAATCCATAAATGGATCTCTACAGCTTGCAGACTTTCTGCTCTTAGGCCTTTCTCTATGTAACTTTTTGGCTGATCGATATAGATGGTTTTCTCAAGATAGCCATTCAGAAAAAAAGCTGTCTTGACATCCATCTGTCATATCTCATATTCAAAATATGCTGTTATGGTGAAGAGTATCCGGATGAACTTAAGCATGGCTACCGGTGAGAGAGTTTCCTCATAGTCAACTCC
>NW_010358717.1:230399-286924 GCF_000414095.1 Morus notabilis | reverse complement strand
AAGTGTCCATTTGATATAGTCATTGCATATAGATCAATCCTTCATAAATAATTCATAATTAGAGCTAGGTAAAATCCGTTAACCTCTCTAATTACTTCTTTATCCTTGAGTACCATTGATTCTCTAATGGACAGTGATTTATAAAACACATTCATGAATCGGAGCTCCTACTGGTCCAAGTACCGAATCAACCCTCAAGAGAATTATTTATCTACTTCTTTCTTAAGAAGGAATGGATTCCATCTCGTGTAATAACATTCCCGGCTACCTACTTCATCATGTCTCCAAAATACAAGGAATAGGATTCAGGATCTCAGAATCCGTACCGAGTAAATCAAAAGACACAAATCCATAAATAGGAGTCTGTTAAGGACTCAGGATTAAGATCATCCTATATATGACCATCGGTAGACTCAATTAGAATTTCTATACTTAACGGAATTATTAGAAATTCATATTGTGTCTGTATCCTTGTTCCACATAATCTCATTATGCGAAATACACTCATTCAATATCTCGCTATATTAATAGTGCGGATAACACCGTTCCATTCTAAATGGGAATGACATGTATTAATAATGTTTCAATTAAAGATTCCTAACTTTAATTAAATTCATTATGAACATTGCTTTTTGATTATTATCCTTAAACATTATTCTCTTGTATATAACACTTATATACAATGTTTAAGGTTACATAAATAACCATGGAATTTTCATTGATATTCATAAAATATTCATAAATATGTGCACATAAAATAATGAATAAACTCTTTTATTAAATAAATAATAAATATCCTATTACATCTCATGCTTCTAGGACACTATTCCCAACAGAATTAAGTTTAATTAAATGAGATTAATCAACGAAATTCAAGAAAAATACATATTCACAAAGTATATATTAAAATATATTGCTCCGGAGTCTTTCTTTTACAAATACTACTAAAATAGTCCATAAAATCTAAGAAAAATAGTACAACTCTAGGACAATGTCGACCAATACAGTTTATATACAGAAATACAGTACATCTCAGAATTAAAAACTGTAAATTCAAAACAAACGAACCGCTTCGAAGCTCATGCCTTCAAGCCATTGACATTCACTTGCCATGCTGTAAATCTAAACCGCTAACTCTGGAGGGGTTTAATACATTAAAAATAGAGAAAGAGTGAGCGAAATGCCCAGTATGATATAATTTTATAAAAACTGAATCAATAAACAAAATACATGGCCCGAATATGTCATTCGAAACCAAACATCCTTTAAATAAAGAGGATAATCATAAATCTTAAGTTATGTTTTACAGTAAGTGAATTCAAGATTAAGATGAATCACTTACCTTGTCACAAAGCCTTAATATCACCACCGTAGTGGCCCGTACGGGTTTCGGGACCTACCTCCAAGGATATGATGTCTAAATCCCGATCTCTAAGCCATTAGCGTGTTACCGTTTCTTAAAATATCTCATTTTAATAAAATATTGCTTAAAACTCTTCTTTAAATTTCAATGGTATCAAATACGTTTTTATCTTTAAAACGTTTTCATAAGCCAAAATCATTTAACTGGCTAACAAGGATGTGGACCTGAACATCCCAACTCTTGACAATTTAGTCTATGGATAACTTCACGTTGTCCAACTGTCTATTCTTGAAGCTCCACGTCCGATAGTGCCGCTAGCTTTGTCATCAAAACAATGTTTTAAAATTTGGTTCTCGCCTCTAAAACGAATCTAATTCAATCATGTATTATTGTTTCCTATTAGTGTGCCTCCACTCAAATTCAAAATTTGTAAACAACCTCATAATTCAACTTGGGGTTCTTTGAAAATTAGATCTCAATCCGTTAGTTTGGTTTCCCATTGAAATTTGTTTTAAAAACGAGTTTTTAAAACATTTCAGCAATGCGCTGATAGTTTGACAATCAATAGGAAAAATATCAAAAATCTGTGTTTTGAGTTCAATTCCAAAATAAATTCATTGGAAATTGCTAAAATAATTTTTCAAACACTTCATGTGCACAAAAGCTAAAAATTCCTAAATTCAACCACAATTTTTCCAAATCTAAACCTAAATCAAAATTCATCAAATATAATCAAAATCACACTATCTCAAGTTAGAAACTCAAATCCAAGAGTGGATTTTTCAAAAAATCTTACTTCAAATTGACTGAGGAGCCTTGCTCCCTCTGTTTTTCTTTTTTTTTTTTTCCTGCTTCGGCAGGAACACCCAAGAGAGAGAGGGGGAAAATGAGAGAAAGAGAGAGCAAGGGAGAGAGAAAAGGAATGTGGGACAGAGAGAGAGTGAGAGTGGGTGGCCGGCTAGAGAAAAAGAGAAGGAAAGATGGCCGGCGATGAGGAAAACGGAGGAAAGAGAGAGAAAAGTAAAAGAAAGAAAGAAAGAGAGAGAGATTTGGTGGGGGGGGGAGGGGGGAGGGGGAGCGGGAGGAAAGGAAAAAAGAAAAAAAAGGAAAGATAGAGAGAAAAAGGAAAAGAAAGAAAGAAAATGAAAGGAAAAAGAAAAAGAAAAGAAAAAGCGGAAAAAAATATATTAAATGGTATTTAGAGAAAAAGAAAAAATAAGTGTATTTTTAAAATTTTGGGGGTGAAATTATAAAAACTAAAAGTAATTAAAATTTCGTGAAATAGCTTAAAAATGTAATGTTAAGAAAATCTTAATAACATAGTTAATTAAGAAATTCAATATTAGACATATTAATATATCACAATTAATATAATTAAACATGTTTAATTTTTTCAGTTGTTACAGCTAAATGTCTAATAGAGATGTCAAAAGGACCGTGCTGGGCCGGCACGGCCCTTCTAACCCCAAGCCCGTGGCGGGCCTGGGCCGTGCCTAGCACAGCCCTGCACAGTGCAGGGCCGGGCCTGAGGAGAAACCCTCAGGCCCAGCACTGGCCCTCGGCCTTAGTCCATAAGGGCCAGGGCCGGGCCCAGGCCCTTTTAAATTTTTTTTAATATTTAATTAAAAAAAAGAAAATATATCATATGTTCCTAAAAGATGTGATTTTATTGAATTGAGATAATACAAATAAGTACACATAAATGACTGGCTCGTTAAAAATCTTGCCAAGTAAACCTCGCGGGGAGATCGGGACAAAACCTTAGCGAAGGAAAAAAGAGTGCAGTATTCTAGGATAAGTAAATTACAAAACCTAAGTGCTTTCAGAAAATTCTGTTATGTCTAAACTCAATGTTACCTAATTTTCTTAATGCACTTGAGTTTCACTTATGATTAACAATTTTTTTTAGGATTTTTTTTTAATTTCAATTTTGATGACAAAAAAAAGTAATATATCATATGCCCAAAAAAAAAGTGATTTTATTGAATTAATATGAATAATTACAAGAAAATGACTGGTTGACCGGACAACATAGGTCGGCCAATTAGCCATAAAATGCCTCAAACCTTATTAAAATTTCATGTCGTGGGTCTAGCCCTTTGCGTGCCTGGGCCGTACTTGGCCCTTCGCGTGCTGGGCCTTGGCGTGCATGGGTCGTGCCTGGGCCTTGGCGGGCCTGGGTTGTACTTGGGCTGCAGGCCTCAAACATGAGGCCCAGCCCAGGCCCTTCTGGCGTGCCGGGCATGTCCGGCCCATAACAATACAAGGCCGGACCGTGATGAATTGACTACTGTAATAGGTTGGGTCGGGCCGTCCATTAACTGCCCGGTCCAATTGACACCTATAATGTCTAAAAATCGTGTTGAAGTGTTTGGTAATTAATAACTTTAAATTGTTAGACTTGTAAAATGAGCAAAATAATTATGGAGACAAATTATTGTTATAATTATTATAAAAATTTAATGATAAAAAATCTAGCATTATATTTTACACTACTTACGCAAGAAGTACGGAGAAAAGAAAAATGAGGAGGAAAAACAAAGTTCGTCCATAATCGCTTTTCTTGACTCCAAAGGGGGCCTTTTTTATTTCGTTTGTCACGTTTTTTTCTTCCCTCTCTTCTTTTTCAAGTAACTATGAAAAAAGTAAATAAATAAATAAACAAAAAACTGATGCGTAAGTGTTCCTTTGAAAGGAAAAGACGACGACTAACAAAAAATTATTGATTTTTTTTTTTCCTGATTTTAAAGTGGGATTTGAGTCTAGTCAGAACTGAAAACCCGGTCTTATAAACTGACATCAACAAGTTTCCAAAGCATATTTGGATTAGCGGCATGTAAATTTTATTATATCATTTTATGTTTAAATAATGAGACTATTTTTGGTAAACCATTCTATCAGTATGACTAATTTTTTTATTATTATATTTGATTAAGATTAAATAAGATTAAAAAAATATATAAAATAAACAGTTTTTAATACATATATGATGATTGAAAACGGTTAAAAAGATGAAACTTCTAGTAGTTCCATTTTTTTAGTCACACGGGAAAAACTCTCTTAAATAATGATATATTATGTTAATAGAGTCTACGCATTTAACAGTGAATGTAGAAAATAACAAAAGAGTTGCAGAATAATGTCCCGTTTAGTTCGTTGATTCAAATTTTTAATTCGAATTGAGATGTGACTTTATGTAATAATTTTTTCTTATAACAAAAAAATTAGATATAACTATTTTTAAGAATTTTGTACTGTAATAAAACTTAAATTATAAACTCAAATGATAAAATCAACGGCCTGAATGACCTTAACACTTCTCTCGGATCAGAACACCTGTTTGGGCCTCACCATATGGACTAGATCATAATCCATTTCCCAAACTATAAATCCCTTCTGATTAAAGAAAGCAACCGCCTCTCCATTGTACGATCAAAAACTTCTAGGTCCCACCAATCCATAAACAGATAGATGGAAGGAAAGAACAAATAAGAGGCCTCAGAAAATCAAAGAGAAGACCAGCCACGCCACAATTGTCGAAGAACCTTCTTCCAAGTGATGAACATCGTCACATAAAAAGAAAAGAAGAATAAGAAGAAGCTTCTAGATCTTAGTTCTACGCTCTTCTGGAACATTCCTTGTTATCTCATTTTCCACTAATGGCGGAGAGCAAGAGATACACGGGGACGGTGAAGTGGTTCAATGAAGAGAAAGGGTTTGGATTCATCACCCCCGACGATGGAGATAAGGATATCTTCGTCAATTGGACATCGATCCGATCCGAAGGTTGTCGGACCCTCTCAGAGGGCCAAACCGTCAAGTTTGCGATCAATTATGGTGACGATGGTCGCGCGTTGTACTCGCCAAATTCGGTCCTACCGGGCTTGGCCGTGGCCGAGGCGAAGGAGCTATGTAATAACGAAGGTGGTCTTCTCACTCTTCGAGGTTGGTTTGTGTGCTTAATTAGTGGGCTAGATTTGTTCTGTGCAATGTTATGAGTGCTTTTATGTTATAACGAGACGTTTGGTTCATAAATTAAAATCATGTTATTAGAATTATTTTTGATTTACGTGTATTTATTGTGAGAAAAAATACTGTAGCGAATCACGAATCATGATTCGAATCAAGTAACGAATCTCCCAACCAAACAACACCTTCTCTTGATTTCGGTCAAGCTGAAGTTTCCACCAATTACAGAGGTATCGTTAAAAAAAGTCAAATGTATGCTCAATATATTGTGTGCCTATTAAACTTTCATTGTTTGAACTTATTGATATAAATTTATTCCATTACCGCGGGTTTATTTGATGTGTTTAAATTTTATAATTTTAATTCTGTTATAATATTTTTTTTATAAAATATTTAAATTTTAAATGTTAGAATAAAAAATTACTAATTTAAACGTATGAACCAAAAAGACTATTATGAGCCGTTTAGTTTACTTATTTAAATTTTTAATTCGAGTTGATATGTGACTTTATATGAGAGTTTTTTACTGTAATAAAAAAATTAGATGTGATTGTTTTTTAGAGTTTTTTACTGTAACAAAACTCGAATCGATAAAATGAACATGACTTTAGTATTTTCGTTTAAAATTATTAGTGGTTTTGGTTTATGTTTGAGGTCGAGTCTCCTCGTATATTAGAGTCATTCATGTTAGTATTGATGTTTATAGCTCTTTAATATAATATGAAGTTTTCCCTTAAAAAAAATGGGAATCTAAATACCAAGAAAATGTAAGACTGAAATCCGATTGTCTAAATTTTCAAAACCCAAGTGCCAAAAGAGTCTTAAAGTTAGGGACCCAATGTAATAAAGGATAATTTTTATAATGTCTAAAAGTTAGGGACCCAATGTAAAAAAGAATAATTTTTATTAAATAGGGAAGAAAAACACAGCTTTTGATTAATGTCCTCTAATTGAAGTCAAATCTTCCCAGAGAAAAAGGAGATTATTGTTGAATAGTAAAAAAAAAAAAAAAGGGGGATTATTAAAGGACAATTTATGGCCTCAATTATAACTATCAGTCTCACATTGTCCATCTGGTGGCTGATTATTGCGTAAATTGTTCATGCAACTTTGGCTTTTCCTTTTCTCCTAAATTGAACCATGAGCAATATTTGCTATGATACCAAAACCACAGTGTGTGACAATAATATCTCCTAATGCTAAACTGTCGATGATAATATACATGATTTTTTTCGAAACTATATATGATATGTGATATATAATAATGATATTTTAATTTCAATGTATAATAATATTTAAATTTCTTTATCATATATATTTTGCATTATTGGACGACGTTCAAAAATAACTATAGTGTATTATCAAGTAAAAAAATAATGGCTTACCTTATGTTATATTTTAAACTAAACTTGATATCCGTTATAGTATATTTCAAATTTAATGCAAGATATTGTGTAGCCGTGGATTGGAGAATATTTTCTTACATAAATGTCAAATTTTGGCAATGCTTTAAGGAACTGAAAGATAGGGATGGCAACGGGACAAGGCAGGGTGGGAACGGAGGATGATTTCGCATCTCCATCCCTGCCTTCCTAAACTGTCTCCTTCTCTGTCTCCATTCCCGCTTAAGGAGGAGCGAGGTTAGAGTCGGGGATTCTCCATTGGAGAAGTCTTCTCCATACCCGTATAATTCCTCATCATATAAGATTATGTATTTAAAAATTATAGCAACTTAAAATAAAAATTCATTATAAATTTAGACCAAAATCAAACGTTTTATAAGGAAAAAAAAAATTAAATTCTTAACATATTGTAAACTAAATCCAAAAGTAATAATTAATGTATAGCGGAAAAAGTTTAAAAACATAAAAACATAAATGCAAACTATCCTTCATTTGCTCAAGAATTATAGTTCAAAAAACTTAAAATTTTAAGAGATTATGTGTATATAAATAAAATTACATAAAAAAAATACATTAATATCGAGACAGAGGCGGGATGAAGAGTATTTCCCTCGTTCTTACCGCACCACAAATTGGAGACTAAACTTTGTCCCCATCCCCATTCCTAATAATTGCTCACTATTCTCGGGGAATATTGACATCCTTACTCAAAGATGCCCAATTTCCAAACAATTTAAGTAACATTTAGCATCTATTGAGAAAAACTATTGATATGAATACAGAGAAAAACTATTGATGTGAATGCTATTTAGGTTAAATACTCGTTGAATCATGATTTTAATTAATTTGTTTCTTCATTTTTATACTAGTAATGTTAATATCTTGTTGTCCTCAAATATGTTTTACTTGTTTACGTATATAATATTCAACTAAATAGACGAATTGGCTGAAACACGCATTCCAATCTATCTAATTATTTTTCCATTTTTTTCTTCTTTCATGCGTTCAACTAAGAGGACCACAATTTCACGAGAGGAAACCAAGAAGGGTTTTTTTTTTTTTTTTTTTTTTTCACTACAAAAAAAAAAAACATAAAAGGAATTAAGAGGGACATATGTTTGTCTAATTTTCTCATATATAAATTTTAGGGACAATATGCAGCATTACAACATTGGCTGATTGTTGAAGAATTGTTTCTTCAAAACAATCCGTTAGGGGTGTAAATCGGCCGGGCTCGGCCGGAGTTGCTCAAAAAGTTAGGCCGAGCTGACATGTTCAACGTCTTCGCCATGAAAGATGGCAACTAATGAGTTCTTAGATGAGGAGCATCTGTTAGGAACACCGGCAATTAAGAGGGAAGACGATCAGGGTTTTAGAAAAGGTTAGAAATGGAAAGAAGAAACAAAAGTGATGCTTTACGTGACGGGAAAAAGAAAGTGATCATGGAATTGGAAAGGGTGGCTAACATGTGTAGTGAGGAAGAGAAGAACAAGTGTGGCCTGATTTAATTAACCATTTGACTCATCACAATGACAGCCCACATTAATTCATTTGAAAATAAAAGGTTGCAACTGATTAATTCATTAGTAATTGAAAGCAATACTCGGTTGGGGTCGGGGTTCTCGGAGAATAAAAACGTCAAACCGCAAGCCGAGCTGATGACCTCGGTTTTGCATTTTTTTTTTTTGGCCGAAAAAATAAAAATATGCTAAACCCGCCATTGTCGAGTAATTTCAAGGCGGCTCGGCCGAGTTCTTCAAGTCTGCGGGGTTCTTGTACACCGTTACAGTCTGTGAATTTAGCTGCATAGCCCAATAAACGATTAAAGAATTATGAGCAATTTTTAAAAGGAAAATAGTAAAAAATATACCAATATGAAAAGTTTAAAAAAGTATATAGGTCAATTTTTAGTTATAGAAATTAATATGTCATAATTTGTCAAGTTATGGTTCATAATTAGATAAGTTATGGACAAACTTGTCAAGTATGATTCATAACCAGACAAGTTATAGACAAAAACCGTGAATTATGGACAATAACTTATCAAGTTATGGTTCATAACCAGATAAGTTACGGACGAAAACAGTAATTTAGCATATTTATTAACTTATGTAAACTATTAGCCTATTAATTTTAATTCATTTCAAGTATTTGCTTATTTCCTTCTTTTTTCTTTTTTTAAAAATACTCATTGAACCTCTTTTTATTTATTTTTCTTAACATTAATTTATATATTTCTACATTTTACATTAAATCTGATTAAATAATAAAATTTTTTAAAATATATATTTTTAATAAGTCAAATACTTAATTATTATAACACAACCAAGCCATTTTGCTGTATAGTGGTAAATATTCTAATTAGTCATACGGGTGTCCTTTTTTTTTTGGTTGCTGAAACCGATGTCCTGAGTTTTTTTTTTTCTCTGAATCGGTGTCCCGAGTTTGATCCTGCGATGGTAATACTTTTTTTCATAGCCTTTGATCCCTTCTTGTTGTTGTTGTTCTCTTTTTTTTTTTTTTGAAAATCGTTTGATCCATTTTAAATATGAGAATCTTTTGCGGTATAAACTCTGAATAAGGTACTAGGTATATAAATAAATAAATAATTTAAACCTCATTTATTTTGTAATTTAAATTTTTAATTTAAATTGAGATATTATATTTTTTAAAATTTTTTAACTGTAATAAAAAAATTAATGTAATATTTTTTAAAAATTTTTAAATATAAAAATTTAAAATTAAAAATTCAAATCAATAAAATAAATAAAGCCGAGCAGGTAAAATTCTCATTTAACTTTAATCAGTTTCCACTTTCCACTTATATTTCGTGGTCTGTTATTTCCACTTTGGGCACGTGATGCTGGACGTTTTGCAAACTCTGGAATCAGATGCTGCAACAGGTGTTCAAGCTCTATGTAAAAAATCAATACCCAGAAATGAGTTGGTCAATATTTTGTTGGAAGTTTCTAGTTTACTTCCTTATTTCCTGGAAGCGATCTAGCTTTTATTGTAGAGATGTCAAAAAATGTATACTTTA
This sequence comes from Morus notabilis, assembly GCF_000414095.1. Lineage (NCBI taxonomy): Eukaryota > Viridiplantae > Streptophyta > Magnoliopsida > Rosales > Moraceae > Morus > Morus notabilis. The sequence goes on along the minus strand of NW_010358717.1, from coordinate 277,149 downwards.
AAATTTCTATAAATGAACGTTCGATAAATTAATAATCTTGTTTAAATAATAAAAACTTACGGTCTCAGTTAATGTACTAAATTAATAATCTCGTCAAATGTATACGATAATTTTTTTTTCAAATCCTAAGGAAAATATAAATTAATAGTTGACAAAAAAAAACATATATAATTCATAATATCAAAGTTTTTCTTGACAACTTCTATTTTCTCAATTCAACTCTTTCATAAAATATGCATCTAAAGTTATTTGTTTTTACTTTGTACCTAAATTGAACTCAACCTCGTCTTTAATTTTTTTTGCAAATCATCTGGTATATATTTTTCATATTGTAGCAAGTAGTTATTAAAAGTTACTATTACTTGAAACACTTCTTTTGAGAAACATTAGTAAAACACAACTATTATCTAGATCATAATCATTATCAGCAGGCGTATTATCCCTTGAATAATCTCTTCATAAGTGATTCCATCACTACATCATTTTCACTAGGATAACTCAAAAGGTGCTCAACGTCCATTGCATTTCTATACCGTAGAATATATATTAATTTTGAGCTTCTATGCATGTACATAACAACAATTTTTTTTTTTTTTTTCATAATATACATGATAACTTTTGCAATTCTCTACATACACATATTAATTTTTGGCCACATACTATTATCTTTGTTATTTATAGCTCATGCATGAATTTTGCCCAAAAAAGGTACATTTACCCATAAATTAATAAATTACTCCTTTACTGATAAATTAATAAATTATTCATTTATCGATATATAAATAACCTCTTTAAAATAATATTTTTTTAGTTCCAACAATAATTATTTAGGCAAGGTCTCTAGTCAGGCACTTAGAAAATGCCTAACCAGAACGACACTTGTATATTTTTGTATAAGTTGTGTATATTTACAGTAAGTTGTGTATATTTACATGGCACTTGTATAATTGTGCAATCGTGTATATTAACATGTAAATCGTGTATATTTACATATAAATCATGTATGTTAAGTTATAAAAAATGACAATGTATATTAATCCTCAAAACATGTTTTTTTATAGCAATTAGTGAACACATAGCATGAAAATATGTATATTGACTGATTTATTATATTTCATGTTAAATATACACGACTTTACATGTAAATATACATAATTTACGTATAAATATACACAATTTATACACGATTATACAAGTGTCTGACCAGAGACAATTTCTAATTATTTATATAGGTTTTACTGTAACTGGTTTGGTAGGTTTAGACTAATTATTTGTCTTAAAAAAGTTTTAGACAACAACTGCAATAAAGGATTAATTAAAATAATACCTTATAATTTTGATTTTTTTCTCAGTTTATTCCAATGTGTTTAGAAACTAGGGTTTGTTTTTTTACATAATTTGAATTATGTATATGAGACAAAAATAATGTAGTAAAAAAATTAAATTTAAATTTTTATAAAAAAAATATTGTAATAATACCTTAAAATAATATCTTTTGTACTTGAAAATATAATGGTTCCTGTGGTTAGAGTATAGGCATCAAGCTTTCAAACTGATCAAAACATACAAAATAAAAATATAAATCAATTGGTTAATGGTTTGGTTTGATTGATTTAAATAATTAAATGCACATTTTCAAGTAAATTAATATATCAATAGATTAAAATTTTTAGGTAAAGTCTCTAATGACACCGGATTGGAGCGGACTTATATATATATATATCTAAAAAAACGTGTATATTTTTTTAAAAATGTATATATTTTTTTTAATATATATTGTATATTTTATCATAAAAAATATACATATTTTAAAATATATATATACACATTTTAAAAATATATATTTAAAAAAAAAATGAAGTGTCGCTCCAATCCGAAGAGCGGACTAGAGACAATTCTAAAATTTTTATCTATTAAATATATATTTAAAAAAAAATGAAGTGTCGCTCCAATCCGAAGAGCGGACTAGAGACAATTCTAAAATTTTTATCTATTAAATATATATAAAATTACATAAAAATTAAAAAATATATAAATTTAACAATTAAAAATAACCTTATCCAATGGTGGGTGTACCCTCAAATTTCTTGCTAGAACTGTTGCTGAATTCGAAGCAATCGAAGTGGGCTTTGGGTCCAGTCAGAAGTCAGAACTCGGTCTCATAAGCCGACATCAGCAAAGTTTCCAAAGCATATTTGGATCAGAACACCTTTGCGGGCCCCACCATACAGATAAAATCATAACCCATTTCCAGACCATAGATCCATTCAGATCGAAAAAAGCAATCGCCTCTCCACCGTCCGATCACAAAAGCAACGGGTCCCACCAAACACAATCCATAAACAGTTATACGGTTGACACTTTCGACTTTCGAGATAGATGGAAGCAAGGAACGAATAATAAGCATCAGAAAAAGCAAAGAGAAGTCCAGCCACGCCACCATCGCCGAAGAACCTTCCTCCAAGCGATGAATTTCGTCACATAAAAAGAAGAACAAGAAGAAGAATTAGCTTCTAGATCTTAGTTCTACGCTCTTTTCTTTTTATCTCTTTTTCCATTAATGGCGGAGAGCAAGAGATCCATGGGGACGGTGAAGTGGTTCAGCGCTCAGAAAGGGTTCGGATTCATCGCCCCGTATGACGGCGGTGAAGATCTCTTCGTTCACCAGACATCGATCCGATCCGACGGTTTTCGGACCCTCTCGGAGGGTCAAACTGTCGAGTTCGCGATCGATCACGGCGACGACGGTCGCACCAAGGCCGTCGATGTAGCGAGCCTCGCCAGATCTGGTCTGTCCGGGCCTGGCCGTGGCCGTGGCCGAGGCGGAGGAGCCGGGTCCGGTGGGAGGGGGAGAGGCGGCGGTGGCTACCGAAGCTATGGCGGAGGGTTTGGTGGCTCTAGAGGAGGGAGGTCCGGCGGAGGCGGCGGCGGCGGCTACTATGGAGGAGTAGAGTACTATGGAGGAGTAGAGTGCTACAATTGCGGCAGGACGGGTCATTTGGCGAGGGATTGTTATCAGGGAGGCGGCGGCGGAGGTGTTTATAGTGGTGGCGGTGGTGCGAAATTTGGCGGCGGTGGTCGGGGATATGGCGGCGGAGGGAGTAGAGGATGTTACAATTGTGGAGAGGAAGGGCATTTGGCTAGGGATTGTCCGAACGATCAGAACTGACGCGTCCTTGGTGATCATGCTTTTCTACCTCTCGCTTATCTCTCTTTCATTGACAGATTATCTGGATTGCCGCGCTTTTTTCTTCCTTTTTTTTTTTGTTCATTGATTTTTCGTGCGTTTGAAAAAGGAAATGGATGTTATTCTTCTGATTTTCTCATTGTTGGGGCTTTTTGGCTTTGGGTGATTATCTCTTTCGCATGATTTGGTAAAATTTGGGCAACTTTTTTGCGTTTAATAGATGTAATTTATTATTATTATTTTTTCCCTAATTCTCTCTCTTTTCCATTCATTGCTTCCTTGAGTCCTTCATTTGTAGAACTTGTTTGTTAATTTATATTAGTGGAAGCTAAATTTATTCATTTCTTTTGTTACCTCTTTTTGGTGATTTTGTTAATACACGTACTATTATCTTTCCTAATCAATAAATCCATGTTCAATTATTCATCTGCCAATTCTGCATTTGTTGGTCCTCGTGAAATTTGCATCCAGCATTATAACCTCTGAAAATTCCAAATTTGATTGAAATCCCAAAAATATATCTCCCTTTTCCTTGTGGATATCTATGACTATGAGCATTGCGGATGATATTCCAAAAAAAAAAAAAAAAGTGGAATTGCTTATTCATTTGAAAGAGACATGAAGCTTCTCAAGACTTCTCATTTTCTTGTCCAGTGTTGTGGATATATCATTTTTGTCTTTTTCAAGCTTTTATATGGAGCACTGAATTGTTGTGGATATTCTGGTTTGCCTAGCTAGTTGCTTAAATTATGTCATGAAAGATACTTATGTGGGGGGTTTTGCTTCTTATTCTGAGATAACTGTACAAGTATGTTGATTACCTAATTACGTTGATTCCAAGTTATGCATCAATTTTTCCAAGTTATGCATCAATTTTTGCATGAGAAAACAAAAAACCAAAAGTCATCCTTGCATGTTAATGGTGTGCTTTAGATCATCTAATGCACCTTATCTTGGTTGATGACTATGAGAGGTCCATATTTGGCGGGTCAAGATAGCATTTTCCCTTGGCCCTGATCAAAACACCAGTAGAATCGTTGGCTCTTAAACTTGGTATTATCTCAAGTGTCCTTTTCACTTTCCATATTCAATCTTGAGATATCCTTCATCATCGTTGTCATTTCTCTCCACCTCTCTCTCTCTCTCTCTCTCTCTCTCGCTCTCTCTCTCCGTGTGTAAAAGGAAAAACGAAAATGACATCTAAAAGATGGTTTTGTGTATGAGAGTTATGGCAATGGGAAGATGTGGGTAAGAGATTTTGTGTGCCAACTGCCATAGACAACAACAGAGAGGAAGTTGGCTGCCTCTAGGTATATAGCAAACGTCAATTGAAACTGATATTTAACAGTGGGACTTTTTCAGGCTGAAAAGTGTGGTTTAGTTGAAATTTTTATTTACCTTCTTGCTATCATTTGTTTTTGTTGAGGATATAAAAATAATCGGGTCATCAATAATGTTTATTGTTGCCCAAACTCGGTTTTAGGAACTGTCTACTTCCAATAGAGGTTAGACAATTGAAGCGGAAAAATTTGTGTATCATTACCAAATTTTAACGTTGGAGGGGAAAAATTACTCTCCATGCTATTTTGATGCTAAGTTTATCATGTACTATATATAGTATATGGCTAATTTAATATTTAATTGCTATTAGTTGATGTGTTTATTTTTTCATTCAATTATTACAACATTAGCATTTTCAAATTATTTTATCATTAGAAGTTTACTTTTATAACCTTAAAAACTTAATGATTATGACAAAAAAAGATGTAACATATGAAATAGCATTGTCTATTGAAAAAAAAAATGAAAATACCCGTCATTTTCACTCTTTTGGTACTAATTACAAGATTACACTAGAATAAAAAGGAGATAAGGTGATAGTTAAAATCCGTCGTCAAAAGATACAACAACGGTTTAAAAATTGTCGTCGTATCGATAATCGTTAAATGTCCAAGAGACGACGATAGTTTTTAACCGTCGTTTAATACGCGCGTGAGACACCATAAGAGTTTAAAAAGGCACATTAACAACGGTTTTTTTGAAAAATTGTCGTCTAATATAAACTTTTAATGACGGTTTTCACAAAAAAACGTCGTTAAAAGTATTAAAAAATTAAAAAATATATATATTTTTGCCGAAAACTAATTCTTTGCTCAAAAAAATTATTTTTTCGAATGTTATCACAAGTCATTGAAACAACACACATGAAAAAAAAATTTCAAAAAAACATGTTACAACTTCACCTTCTCATACATAATCAATATATATGTAACACAAATTTTTGAAAACCAAAAATCTCTATGAAATCTAACAACAAAAATACTTAGGTCATGACGGCCGGCAACGTATGAGCATGATTGTGAGGCTCTTGGAGGCGGCGACCAAGTTGAGAGTGAGGAGTACGTATAGTAATGGGAGTATGGAGTATAGAAGAGATGAGATTTGAGAGAAAAAAATTGAAGTGTTGAAAGGAGAGTTAGAGAGAGTTAGGGTGTAAGGAAGAGAGAGAGAGCTCTGGAGAGATGGAGAGATTTGAGTAACAAACTTAGAGTATGTAAGAAAATGGTCAAATTTATAGATGAGTCATCAAAACTTTAAAATTTTCGAAAAAAAAATGAGCGGAAAAAAGTCCGCCTTTTTTTATAAAAAAAAAAAAAAAAATTGACATTAGACGACGGTTTTAAAAAAACCGTCGTCACATTTTCGAAATAAATGAGTGGAAAAACCGTCATCTATTGTAGCATATTAGACGGCGGTCTAATGTGCGCGTATAGATTTTTCAGGTTCATACTGCGTTTTTTTAACAAATTAAACGATGGTTTTCTAAAAAATATCGTTAAAAAGGCATCGTCTAATCTCCTATTTGTTGTAGTGTTAGCGTTATGATTTATATTGGAGATGGTCTTAGTTGAGGAATGAATTTGGGATGTTTGAGGAGTTAAAAGGACTAGATTTGGCACAAATTGGAAGTTCTTGAGGGCTTTGGAACCAGATGTACCCATAGATATGTAACGAATCACCTAATAATATTTTTCATCCCTAATTTCTTCTCATTTGGAGGATATATTTCAAGGGAGATTCTCTGGTGCGCCGGCGTAACGGGAGGCCAATCTTTTCTAACCATTAAATATGCGTACTTTTTTACTTTTACGTGCTTTTATACACATGACGGATAGAAAACTAAACCTACCGGTCTGTTAGCGTATCAGAGAAGGTCTCATATTTCAAATGGGTTTGTTCTGCTATGTTAAATAGGTATTACTTTTAGTTGTTATTTAGTTGAAGTGTCTAGATGTGTATTATTTAGAGAGATTTGTATTCTTATTGGATGGGATATTTTAAATACTTTTGCCAAGGTATCGGTTCCTTCTTGAAGCGCAAATGTTGTGGATTAAGCTCATATATCCTCCATTTACGCCCCCTTTTTGTATCCATTGAGATCATGTCACGTTAATTAAATTTTTTTTTATTGTCATGACTTTTTAATTGAAGTGTGATGAAATTTTAATTTTATATTTTAATTGATGTGACATAATATCATTACATATGACAAATAAAGGGACAGAGAAAACGATTCCTTATAAACAATAGTTTTAATTGTTACTTTAATATTTACTCATTAATAGTTATCATGATTTTAGCCGTAAGATGATCAAACATATGTAATTAAATTGAATAGTTAATAAAAAAATTTATGACAATTGATATTGGATCTTCATTACGTCGTGCCGTTAAAATTTTTATATTTAATTATAACCATCGATAAAAACGTAAGCACCGAAAACTCATCTCTATGTATATTTTGTTATAGAAGCAGTTGCAAGTGGCCGAGTCCTGACTACTAGAGTGGCGAAGTTTCCTATTGATTTTGAAGCTGAGCATCTAATAAGGTTCTCTTGCAAATATGCCTGGCTTGCAATTGTCATATTTATCCCATCATTTGGCCTATAGTTCATTTCCTTTATCTTTGTGAAATTTTTATACTGTTTAGAGGAGGGCAATAGTTATGGCATTGCGTAACCAAAGAAAATGCGAAATCGATCATGTGGAATTAGTGTACTCTTGCTTTTGATATTTTCGATTAACAGCTTTTAGTTTTGGTGATATTATAAATGACTGCAATTTAAAGTATAATTAAGAAGAAAGAACAACATGTTGTAATTACTAATTCTATATTCTTTCTTTCCTCTCTCTCTCTCTCTCTAGTAAACTACATGATGTGATGTTTGTAGAAAAGAGAAGAATGTGTCGTTTCTTAAGCAGACCTCAGGAAGTTAGAAAGAACTGTCATTACTACTAATACATTGTAAAATTGATTGATTATAATTTGGTGAGTTAGTAACTTGGTGTGTTATTGTGTGAATGAACTTGTTAGTTTAATATATTAACTGTCCTCATTCAGCAAAAGAAAGTATACATACGTATTATCTGCTAAAGATCCTCAGGTCTTAAACAAAACATTCGATCCGGCAAGTTTTTAGTTTGAACTTTAAAAGGAATCGTCTTACAACTTAAAAAAAGTAGTTGATCTTTCTTAACTTAAAAAGGAGCTCAAAATACTACTAATTCTAAATATTGGATTCAAAATTGAGCAATTTGAGGTTCAAGTTTTTTCATTTATAGGAAATCCTTTAAGAGAGATATTTTCAAAGGAGGGGAGGAGAATGCAAATGAAAAGTTTATATCCGTCCACGTGTGACCAGTTATCAAATTACAGTTTGAGTATCATGTTGTTACTAATTCTTTTTAAATACCTCACACCGATTTTTACAATATAAAATGTTCACCGTACCATTCTCATTAATTAATAACAAATTAATAATTTAAAAAAAAATTAAAAATTAAAAATTAAAATAAGATAACGTTTTTAAAAAATATTCTTAGTTTCTATTTAATTTATAAAAAGAACAGTTTAGAAATTGTATGTTTCTCAAAAATTGGTCTTAAAAAACTAAAAGAAAATTTCTTTAAAAATGAATGTATTGTTTTTATATTATTAAAACACAAAATATCAATAAGATGTTTTACTGTAACAGAGAGTATCAAAATGATCTAAATAAATCTAAAAGAAGAATAAGCAATAGCAAAAGTACCATGAGAATCTACAAAATTCTTAAAAGATAGACTCAAAGTAATCTTCCTTTTGAAAAAAAAAAAAAAGACTGGATAAAGTTTCCGTTAAAAAAGAGAATAACAATGAAAAATAATAGAGCATTTATTTACCATGAGGTCCTCATCTACTAGTTGTCTTGTTCAATTGTGTTACTATTAGGGGTGAAAGTTTAAGCCGGACCAAAGAGGCCGGCCCGAGGCCTAATAATATTGATCCGGTTTCGGTCTAAACTCTTAGTTTGGGTATGGCTGAAGTTCTGAGCTTGAAACATGGTCATGCCTAAACACTTTTTTTAAAACAATTTCTTTAAAATACCTTATAAATTTCGAACGGACTGGGACAATCCTCCTCTAGACAGGGCTGTGTAGCATGAATTTTCACCTATAATTATCATTTACATTTATCTACTATTATGGAACAAATCTTCGTTCTCATTTAAAAAAAAAAAAAAAAAAAAAAAAAAAAAAAAAAAACAGAGAAAAAAAAGATCCTCCTATGAATAAAATGATACTGTTGGGATTTATTTTTAGAGTACTATTTCAAAATGTTAACTTCTCACACTTAACTCATTCAAATATGCTAACTTTATCCTTTCTCTTCTCTCTCTTTTCCTTTTCCTTCTTTTTAGTAATTATTAGTTGCCGAATATAACATTAAATACAACATATTGCATTGCAGAATGAATTTTTATTTAAATACTAAATTTAATATAGACATATAAAAATTTTATATTTCATTGAAAATACGTTACTCACATGAATATAAAATAAAATAAAATAAATGAGAGAGGAAAAGGGCTACTATAATCCATTAATCTGTTTTACCAAATTGCACGTAACGAAAAACATAGAAGTTTCTACCAAAAAAGCTAATTACATAAAGTTGGCCAACTTCTCATCTCTCAAAACTCGCTGTTAGGTATATCAGCATTACCCAATTTAGACAGCGCTTAATATATTGTCACAAAATCCTGACAATTTATTAAACGTCTTTATACTCTTTTAACATATAAAATTAATAAAGCCGGGTTAGTTTTGGATTTAAACAAACTTTCAAGCCCATTTAGCAAAATGCCAATCCTATTTATCGTGCCTACTTAAAGTATCTGTATACCCTTCTTTATTCTAAATTCGCAATTTATCATTATTGTCACATGATGGAGTAGGGAGTACTAATTTACTCATAACACATTTTTCAATTAAAAAAAATGATAAACCCTCTTGAAAACATGTTTTCATTCATATTATAAAGGATTATTCCCACTTGGGACACAAACTTTATACCCATTTCTATTTTCCCTTGGACATGCACGAAGTAAAAACCCCAAACCTTAATATAAATTAGTCTCACTTAACTCCAGATCCGAATTTCTAAACAGAATATATACACAAAGAAAGTGGTGCCTAAACATTAACACCTATTTAACAAAGATAAACCTCAAATTTTAATAAAAAATAAATAAATAATAAAGCACTCACGTTTTTTTAAAAAAAAAAAAAAAAAAAAAAAAAAAAAAAAAAAAACTAGTGATAAAGAATGGGGAATTCTTATCGCAGGAATTGCATTATACCCTATTAGTTGGTACTGTTATTTTAATAATCAGATTAATTTTTTACTAATTTGACCTTGGAGTGTCCACGTTAGAAATTTAAAATGCGTAACGTAGAACTACTTCTAATCATACATCATACCACTAAAGAGTTAATCCGACTGTTAAATGAACAGTACTTGTTGGTAGAGTAAAATACAGTTTCTACCGTAAGTCTCTTTTTTTTTTCTTCCCTTTTTCCTTTGCAGAAGGCATTCTGATCAGATAGACGAGTCCTGGGGAAGCCATTATCAAAGTCAGTAGTACACTTCAAAATGGCAGCCTTGGTTACATCTTAGAAGAAACTTCCGTGGACACCCCCCCCAAGGCACGTAGTTTGTGCAAAACCATCCTTCCGCACTCTTTCTTTCTTTTTTGCATATTATTTCGCCATTTTAAACTTAAAATTTGAATTTTATTATAATAAAAAATTTTAAAAAATATTCACATTTAATTTTTTTATTATAATAAAAAATTATCATATAAAATTATATATCAATTTAAATTAATAAATTAAATGGATCCTAAAATTATTTGGATTCAATGATCACTGAGAAAGTAAAAGAAGAGAAAGAAGATGAGGTACAGTAGCTGCTTCATGGGCCACGAGCAATTCAGGCAGCTTTTGGTGATGGCAAATATCAAGAGGGATGATAAATTGTCGGTCCATGGACATTATAGGCTCTTTTTCCTTCCTTACACTTTGGCAGGTCGGCAGAGAATTAGATATATATGTCGTTTTGGACACGTCATTTCTTATTAAGTCTCTTTTTTTTTTTTTAATTTGAGAAGGTAGAGATTTATCGAGTATGAAGTTAGTTGTGAATTAAATTTCACATTGGTATATGAATAATCTCATAATTAAAGTAATATGACTATACATCTATCCGCTTACTTGGTTTTAATCATTTTAAACTTTTTTTCCTAATTAAAGTAATGGCTATACATTGGTATATGAATAATCTCATATTTTTCCTAATTAAATAATCTTAATGTTCTTTCTATGGAAAAAAAAGTACAGGAAACAACGACCAAAGTTTTTAGGACATGATTATGGGAATCTCTACACGTTAAGGAATGAAAGGAGCGCATAATTATTTTATTCTAATAAAGATTACAAACATTGAGTAGATAACCCGAAAATAATTTTAAGCGTGTTGCACAGGACTCAAACTAAGACCTCTCCATTACCAAACTACTCTGAAATAAATCCAATGCACTAGGCGACCACTTTAGTGGTTAAGCGTGCGTTTAGAAAGGAGATTCGTGTCACAGTTTGAATTATGATTCGTGACTCATTATAGTATTTTTTCTCATAAAAAATACACGTAAAATGAAAACAATTCTAAATCATGATTCTGAATCTATAAATCAAACGTCCACTTATTTATCTCCTGGGCTTGCATTATTAAAATCATTGCCATGTAAATTCTAACGAGGCGGTAAACTTCTAGAAAAGCCTAGTTACACACACACACACAAACTAGTCTACAATGAGTAAAGCTATTAATTTGGTTGTTCTTTCCTCTTTTTGTTATTTTTGATTATTATTATTATTATCATTATTATTATTATTATAGAGCTAGTGTAGTCTATTCTAAAGATTTTGGACACTAACCTTACATCTAGTAAGAAAAAGAAAGTACACGAAATTATGTAAACATAAAGATCCGAAAACTTGTACGTACCGGATTGTAATGACTTGCATGATTGAGCTATGTTTTAGACTGTGCAAGTGAAACTCGTGCGATTATCACATAGAATTCACTTGATAATTCCAACCGGCTGAGAAATAGACAAAGCCGAAACTAATCCCGCCAGCTTTTGCCACTGTTGTGAGAAGAATTTAGTAGGACATGGCCATGGTCAAGCACAATCAAACAAGTGTATAGTAACAACTATAAATATTTTGCCTTTCTATCTTTCTTTCTTATTGTTTCTTTATGTTTGTCTGAGTCTTACTATACACTTTTTTTTTTTTTTCAAAAAAGTAAAAAAGGAACTACTGTAGGATAAGAAAAATACAATATTAATAAAATATTTTTTATTAACTCTTGGTTTTAACCGTTCGGTATTAAATCAAAATCTATCATATTTAAATAAAGTATGATAATGTAACGTAATTTGATTAAAATTTGACCGTTAAAAATTACGTCCTTCTTACGCCACAAAAGTTCTATTTTTCATCATGAGTCTTTTTCCTAGATGTTCATTTCTGTATCGTGCAATTTCAAACATATATCATATATATAGCATAACATATAATAAAAAAATTTAAATTGTATATAATTTTTTAATACTAGTAAATAATTTCTTTTAGTACTCTATTAAAAATATTAAATTTTAAAAAATATATATGTAAAAGAGAGAGAAATAAAAGGGCTAGTGTCCGACAACTAATAACGACAAGTATACCTTACATCTCATAATATGTGTCAACATGTCAAAAGGCAGTGACAATAGGCCCCATATATTGCTGTGCCTTATCCAAACTATTGATCTTATTATCCTTTTCACAAGATTTTGATTCCTTTTTCACAACCTTGCAACTTTAATGAGCTCAAAATTCTTAATATATATCGGCTGGCATTATAATGGTTTATTGCCTTGTTGTTGTTTCTTTGTGACACTTGCAATTTGAGATATTTCATATAGAAGAGGTTAAAGGACCAAATTATAAAAGTTTTGTACGTTTTATAAGGTTATTATGGAAAAAAAAAAAAAAAAAAAAAAAACGTTTTTCATTCTCTGGTATTCTCTTTTCTAAACTTTAAAATCGACACTCCCAATATGAATATTAAGACGTCGAAAATTCAACTGTGAAAAAAATCCAGCCACTCAATATCTTTTTCTATCCATAGAACATGTCGAAATAAACCATTAACTACTGAGGAAAACAATTGATATGTAGAATAACACAGCTTGTAAGTTAATTGATGTGGGAGTTTGTACCTGTTAATTGAAACCAGTGGCGTGATATGAAAAAAAAAAAAAAAATGATATTTATGTTGCTCTTGCAGTAATTATTATCCTAGCTATTCTCGTACTAATTAGCTACCAAATGCTTCATGAATACATTACGTTATTATCAATTAGTTTCATATATATATATATATATAAACTTATTTTTAATGGTTACGTTTTATACGATCGGTATTATTAAATATAAAAATTTAATGACGTGGTGCAATAAAAATATAATTTCATTAACAGCATTAAAAAGACTTTTATTGAGAATGTCAAGGTAGGGTATATGATAGAATACAATTCTGAATTGTTAAGATAGATTAGAACTATAAGAGCAGATGAAATTATGATAATTTAACTGAGTTAGATGAAAATGTGGCGGTTTATAATTATATCTTATAAAGAGATTTTTTTTTTTTCACCTTAACACAGAACTCTCTTCTTAAACTTTAAAGGATCAATTAGACAACTGATAAATCTCATTAATTGAGTTGCTGGCTTGGGTTATTTTAGTGAACCCGAATTCATATTTAGATTTACAGTTCATCCTAAAATAGTGTCTCGCCATTGTGCTACACTTTGTTATAGGCTAAAAGTTGGAAAGACTTGAAAAAATGAAAATGTTCAATATCATGCGTAGTAGTACTACATGCATCCAATCTAGTCACACACTTCCACTTAAAAGTGTTGAGTTTTGCTGTCAAAAAAAGGTGATGTGGGGAAGTAACGAACTGTCATTGTTGTGGATCAACCAATAAATAAAAAAAGCAAAACAAAAAAAAAAAAGAGAAAAGAAAAGTGGAACCAGATTAATTTCTCTAAATGAAAGCAAACAACATGTGAGAAATGAAGGACTAGTCAAAAAGGCACCATCTCTTATCTGCTGAGATGGGCAATTTCAATGATTTTGAAGAAACATAAAGGAAAAAACATGATAAATATGGACATGTTTGGGAGAGTTTTTTAAAAGTTATTTTTAACTTTTCAGGTTTAAAAGTATTTAGATAAATTGTCAGAAATGTTTTGACTTTTTAAAAGAGTTTTTAGTTAAAATTAGAAATTGAGGCTTCTAAAAAAAATATTTTTAAATAGACTTTAAAATTTATACCAAAATTTAATTAAGACATTATAAACTTAATTCCAATATTTTTATTGCTTATTAGAAAATTTAAAAATCATCTTCACCCATTAAGCTATTTGTTTCAAATGTCTATTAAAAGGTCACAACTTTTATTTCTCTTCTTCTATTGGTTCAAAATAAAAGCAAAAGCTCTTACAAACGGGCCATATATATATTGATACATAAACATTATATATAGATTTGTCTTTAATGATTGCGTTTTTAATTTATATATGTAACCTGATAAAAATTTAATCTCATTAATTGTCATATTTTTTTGTCAGCTACTCAGTTTATAACAACTTTTGATCAATTTTACTCAATAAAAAATAATAATGCTCGTCAATAAAAAAATATTAAAGTAACTATTAAAACCGTACCCATAAATTGATTTTCTCCATATACCAGAGTCTTTGGAAAAAAAATGTGGGGTTCTGTTGCATAATTTTCATACACTGAGAGTGTAATTGTGTGGCTCGTCGTCTAAAGAGCTACCTTTGCCAATGTGCACTGGCTTTCCCATGTCCAATATCTTTAATTTCCCATGAGATTTGTTTCTTTGAATCGGATCTAGAAAGGGGAGAATCTATCTTTCTAAGTTTCAGAGACTTTATTTGCTGAAGTGGGCATCCATTGTTTCAACTAGCTCCATTTCAGAGATTAAGCCCAAGGTCCACATTTCCTTACTGATCAGAGTGAAAGATTCTTTAAGCCATGGATATAGGATATCACCACTCTCTAGTCACGTCCCTGCCCACTTTAACTATTCTTGTTATTGATGAAAATTCGTATCACGTGTCGTGTTCGTGTTGTGTTTTGATTTTTTTAAAAAAAATTTAAAGTCAACCCGAACACGACACGTGACACGAAATTTTTTAAAAATCACAACACGAACACGACACGATCACTTTACGGGTTGACACGACACGACACGAAATGACCCGTGAACCCGAAATTAGCACGAAAATTGTATACTTTTATTAAGTATTTTACATATTAGAAATCACTTAAAATTCATAACACACAAAAATTCAATAACATCCATTGAAATTAAGCAAATAATAGTATAAGATTTTGAGTATAACTATCATGATATCACAAGTTCATAATAAAATTAAAAATAAGTAATAAAAAATATATGTATTTTTTAGTTTGTTACGAGTTTCGTGTCGTGTTTGGGTTAGGCGGGTCCAACCCGAAATTGACCCATATTTTTCGTGTCAATTTCAGGTCGATCCAATTCTGACCCGAATCTCTTCTTTCTCAACCCTAACTCGTGAAATTCGTGTCATTTTTGAGTCTTGTTGTCGTGTCGTGATCCATATTGCCGGCCCTAATTCTTGTCCCTATCAGTTGGAGCCCTACATCATTGTTCACAAAGAAATCTTCTTAAATTTTCCTCTGGTAAGAAAAATTTGTCGTTACTGCATTTTTTTTTTTCCGTTTATGTCAATTGTCAAAGCATATCAGAATCAAATAATATTAAAATTTTATTAAAATTATCTAAAAGAGAGTTTTTCCGGTCATCCGTCCTATTAATAATTTTAGTTTTTAATCGTTAGATCTAGTCAAAATCACATTATATTAAAAAAAATATACAGAACAGACATATTTTAATACAGATTTAACAGCTAAAAATTAAAAGACTACCGATAATATATTTTTACAAGAACTCTGCCAAAAAAATGAACTACCATAGAAAGTCTCTATCTAAAATTCTGATATATTATAAATTTACACATGTTATTAATATAGCATCTCTTTTTGTACTTGGCTCGGAATCATCCTGAGTTTCGGTCTACCAAACGTTAGATTATTTCATTTTCTTAATTATTCCAAACAATATTAACTGACTACATTCTATTATATTGTATTTTGTAGTATACGATTATAGTAAGACAAATATAGGCCCGTTTGTTTTAGAATATAAATCATAACTCAAATTTTTTAATACAGTATTTTTTTAATATAAATTTAATTTTTAATTTAAATTTTCAGCTTGAACTTATAATATGAACGGACCTCTTGTTTTGCATAGTATATTTTTTTTCTCAACAAACAGTCCAAAACGTCCGGACTCATCCTTTTTTAGAACAAGTTAAAATCCAATAAAAAGTATCTAAGGGTCTGTTTTTTTAGAGTGTGATTTGAGTGTAATTTTTGAGTTGAATTTGAGTTATAACTTGAGTTGAACTTGTAATTTGAGTTTGTGTTTAAGTGAGTCAAAACTTAAATTTGTATTTAGATAATATTTTAATAAAAACTCAATGGTGATGAAAAATTTTAATAGGGTATATGGGTGGGGTTTTATTCATTTTTTCGTTGTCAAAGTATAGAAAAAAAATCATCTCAATGAGGATTAAAATGAAAAAGTTATAGCATTTTTAAGAATAGAAAAAATATTGTTCATTAATTTGAGTTCGAGTTTCTGAACTCGAGTTGAAAGGAACACTTGAACTCGAGTTTTGTCCCAAATTCGAGTTCAAACTTAAAAAAATATGAACTTGAATAAAATTTAAACTCGAGTTGTATTTTTTTAAATTTTTTGGGCAGCCGAACACACTCTAAATGACTAATGCATTTAATGAAGACACACGTATCAAAATTGATTAGTAAATTCAGTAGAACTGAAATGACTCTCAATTAGTTTATCAAAATTGATTAATAAATTCAGTAGAACTGAAATGACTCTCAATTGGTTTACTTTTAACGTTTTATATTTCAGCTTCACGATGTTGTCTTTTCATGATGTGTATTATTTTTAATATAAATCACAATGTGGAACCACAGTTGCTCAAAATAAATCATATTTAGGTTGCTAATATGACCGTCTTTACCAACATTTTAACCTATAATGATGAGCAGAAATGAAAGATGTGAATGGGATTAGTCTTTTGAGGAATTGGGTTTGGTGGGACCTAAAACTAGTCAAATTGGTTTTTGTGGATTGACAATCCATATCTTGACCACCGTTAGGAGGGAGGGTTGATCTTGATCGTACAATCTGATAATTCCTGATGACTGTAATTGATACTGCCTTGGGCCCCACTAAATTTTCTTTGTTCTTTCTAAATGTCTTTCACCTATAATACCAACAACGTATGTTCCATTCTGCCAGTTCAGCCACTGACTAGACGATCGAAATTTCTCAAACTGATTTGTCCAATTTTTTTTGTCGTTTAAGCGACGTACAAATGTCATTAAAGGCATATATGTGTACATATGCAAAAAAAAAAAAAAAAACATCAATTTAGGCAAGAGAAATAAAAAGATTGATTTGTGTTGTGTGGACCCACTTAGTCTTCAAATTAAGCACGTCAAGTTAGTTAATTAGGGTCTTGACATCGCCAATAGGAAGAGCACAAATTTACATTTCGTGACATTAGTATTACAGTACTGAAAGCACCACCGAGTTGGCATATATTGATAGGAACATCTATTGATTGCAATCTACTGGCCTAATGTCTCTGTATAGATGGCCGCTTCTATAATAGTGTATGGTTGATGGGGTCTTTTCTGGTAAATTTTTCCACCTAGAATGAATCCTTTTGATGCTTATTAGCACAGACACATGGGTTAGGTCCTAAAAAGTTTTATTTCAAGGTATATATGGAGTCTAGTTTTCATTTTTCTTCAATGTTGTGCAGTTCTGTAAAACAATCCCTAAAATAAGCCAGACTATAGCGGTTATAGTGTAGCTCCATGGCTCTCTCCCAGCCATAAGAAGTTCGATTCTTTGCGTCCACGGGTGCACAACTTCTAAGGTTGCGTTTAGTATGAGAGTTCTAGAATCGGAACCATGATTATGGTTCAAATCTTTATTTATTTGTAAAAAGTAAAAAATGGTTCTTGAAAATCAGTGTTTGATTTTGGATGGTTGTGATTCAAGGTTTGAATCCTGATGTGATGTTTTAAATCAGAATCACCTTAAAAAATAAAACTACCTCCCTCCTTGATTTTAGATGGTTCAAACCTCTGGTCTGATTTCGATTCCAGAACTATGGTTTGGACCCCAAGTTCAAACCATAAATCATAGTTCTAGTTCTAAAATTAAAACCACTCTGATTTAAACCCTACGCTACCTAAAACTTATTGATGAGTGTGCACCGATGCATTTTCTATTCCACCTATGCTTTTAGTAGATTTTGGAAGTTGTATTATGTGGAGATTTGAGGACACCATTGATTATTATTTTTTTTCCTTAGCAAAAAATAAGATAGGCTACATGGTGATGGAGTAGGTCCATGGCTCTCTCTTCCATTTGTTAGAAGGTCGATAATTGACATCCACAGGTGCATGAACCTCTGAAAATTGTTGACGAGAGCAGATTGATTTTTTTTTTCTCTATTTACACATGGTTTTAGTGGTTTTGAGAAGTAGTACTGGGCGGGGGACATGAGGATACCATTGATTTTTTTTTTTTTTTTTCCTTCTAACAAAAATAAATAATAAGCTAGACTAGGTGTTTTTTGAAACTTTAGATAGCAAATGATATCTGATAATTCTTTGCTTGTAGTCGAATGCAGAAGCTGTTCATTCTCACTAGTACCTTCTATATTATTGTCAATTTCCATTTTTGAAAAGTGCTTTCTAAGCACATGGCTTTTTTCCACTCAATCAAACAGAGCAAGTGAAGTGGATCTATAGCTAAAACGATAAGAACCTAACCTATATATAATGTGAAGAAAAAAAGTGAGCTCAAAGTTAGCTCTTTTTTTTGCCTCATGTGGCACTACTTTCCAGTTAGGTTAAAGTACACCCTCTAAACTCTTTTTTAAGTAATTGACTTCTCAACAAAGGGCAACACTTATTCAGCCAAGTTGAGTGTGTGGGCAAACAATTTGTAATTGTGACTAAGAGTTCATTTGGTTTATGAATTAGAACCATGTGATTAGAATTATTTTCGATTTACGTATATTTTTTGTGAGAGAAAATACTATAGCGAACTACAAATCATGATTTGAATCAAGGAACGAATCCCTCTACCAAACATCACCTTAAGTCTTGATATTAATAATCAACTTACATAACAAAGAAACATGGATTTGATAAATAGTAATGAATTAGTTTCCCACCAAAAAAAAAAAACCCAAAAGAGTTACATTGCTTTAAAAAAGAAAATAGGAAACTCAACTCCCTTCCAAAAGGAAAAAATAAGATTAATCAACACACAAAGTACAACTTTAGACCCGTATAAGGCTGGCCACAGTAATTATAGCCATCACACCTTTCCTTTTTTTTTCCTGCTGAAAACCATCAATAATACATCTTACCCAAAAAAAAAAAAAAAAGTTACGAATGACAATCTCTTTACACACTTGCATATGTATCCTTAATTAATTTGCTTAAATTAATAATTTTTAAAAAAAAAAATTAGGGAATCTACTCAAGCCTTGTGAGGTGGGCATTGATAGCACTTTGTGAACAGACCAAATGTATCAATTTGTTGGACGAAGTTGAGCATGCTTGCCCACCCTCCAAAACCAAATCCCACGATGAAAACCCATGCCACCACAAATATGTTCACCGAGTATGAGCCTGTCCATCCTCCTAGGAATGATGGTGGTCTCTCTACAGCATTCTGCTCAACCAAAATAGCAAGATAACAATGTTTAAAAAGAGTTTATGACACTAAATTTAGTAGACTACTTGATGTTCTAACTAAAATTACTACATAGTTTAACAAATTCTTTTCATGATTTGACAATTTACTGGTTGTCATACTTCGTATAAGCAAATTTGATGAATGTACAATGTTGATATCATAAAATGGTCAAAACACAATGTACTCTTAGAAACAGAATTATTCGTCATATCATTTGATTATAAAATCAAATAATATGCAAAATTGACTGATTATAAAATAAATAAATAAATAAAGAGCATTATTGGTGTCATGTATCACTACTCAAAATGAATGAGACTTACTTGCATGGATTCAACAATGACTCTACTATTTGTAATTGGTATCGCACCAAATAAAATATGTAGAATTTAAAAGATCAATTTGTAACTAATTCAGTAAGAAAAATGAAAATCCGCCATATTTATAGCAAATGAACCATCAATTAATGTATGATAAAAAAAAAGTACACGAATTGATGGTGTAAGATATTGAAATAATAACATTTATTATTATTTAAAAAAAATAAATAAAGATGCGGGGAAAAGAAAAGATGGATGTTGATGAATGATGAGGATAATACCTCTCTAGCAGCTGCAGAGGCAAAAGTGACCATGTGAGCCAGGGCAGGAATAATGTAGACAGTGAAGCTGACGAGCAAAGAGCCGACGGTGGAGTTGATGGGCCCAAAGAAAGGGAATATGATGGCCAAGAACCATATTGGGATCACCACTGGCAGCCTTGCTAGGGCCCGCTTTAACACACTCTTTGTCTCATGAACGCTAATGAACTTCTCCCACACAAAGTACAATGGTGTGCAAGCAAACCCAAATGTTATGAACTGCATGCATATTATATATATTATGTTAACCAATTATAAAAATATATATATATATATAGATCCATAAAGATTTTAGTTATGAAAGTAGTGTCGACAGACTAAAAAAAAAAGATGCTTAAGCTGTTAGTAGACGAACGTAACCTGATGAATGAGCATGAGTACAACGGCTGTGTCTCTGAAGTGGGTTCTGGGAAGCAAAGCGAGGGCGTTGGAGTGCGTCAGAAGAAGGTCCCCAAATGCCCAGTAGACAGCAGAGGCTGATGGTAGAGTTAGGGTGAGCACATAGAGTGTTGCCACCAAGTAGATCGACTTGAACTTTTGTGGTTTCCACATAGCATGCATAATCTCCCTACACAAATAAAATTTAATTAATTAACATTTTTTCTCAAATTTTTAATCTGGGGTTATCATTTTCAAACCAATTCTGAATATCTGTCTTCACACACACACACATATATGTGTGTGTGTGTATATATATATGTGAATCCTCACACTGTAACAGCATGACCACCAAAAGTGTAGAGAATGTTGGTAGCCCCGGTAAAGTAAAGAACCAATTTGGTTGGGCCAGAGTGCTTCACTCCCTCAACCTTCAATTATATTAACAATAAATTAATATTTAACTAATACAAAAAATAGAGTATGAATGGAATTAATTATAAAAGTAGTATACATATATATATATATATAGTTGTATACGTATGATAGCCTACCTGTCCATGGATAAGGGAAGCAACGGTCATATACCATGCAGTGTAAGTGGTCATCATAAGGCCCAAAAACGACCAGATTCTATAATTGTGGAACGAAGGGATGAACACAGTGGTCGCACAGCAGGCTCCAAATATATACGTCCAAGTTCTCTTGTCTAGATTGTCGTTTATGTAGTAGATATTACTGAAGCACAATAAAATAAGCAAGTATAAAATTCATCATGACTTGATAACCATTTTCTTTGGTAGCAAATTACAATATTTGTTAACCATTAATGTACTGATTTTTAAAAACTGTATTTTTAATTTTCAAAATATATAGTTGTAATAAAATATAACGTTCAGAAATATATACTATTTTAAAGCGCCAAAAACTGTATACTTACCTTGCACAAGCGATTAATTGAATAACAGATCCGAAGAGAAGAAATGTGCAGTTGAATAGAAGGCCGGCGTTCCTCCAGTGCTTCCCTAGAAGCCCGTCGAGTACTTCGAACCACTTTAAGAACAACAGTGCTTAATTAATCTTAAACTAGAATTTTCAAATCAAAATTAAGACGAAAATAAAGATTAAATTAGGCCATAATTACACAATTAATTAATTATACCTGAATAACATGATTCCTGAAATCAACTTTTTCCCTCTCCTTTCTAGTTCTGTACTCAACGTAAAGTATACTAATAAGATAAGCAGTCCAACTTCCCATTAGCCCATAAAAGAGCTGAAAAATAATCCCAGACAACATCCCCAGTTGTGAGAAAGAATATGGCAGTGTCAAAAGCACTTGTGCAACCTGCATTAATCCCATAAAAAAAACATAAAAAAAACAAAATATACACTCATTAATAATGTGAAAAATAAAATAAAAATCATATTTTTTGCATGAAAAATAGTAGTACTACTTCCGATTCCAAAAGATAAACATTAATATGCAATATAGTAATTGCCTGGTTAGAAGAACAGCTAAACCAAGCGTCATAGACTGAACCTCCATGCCAAAACAGCTCTGAGAATTTGCTCTTAGCTGACTTGGAAGTGTCGCCTTCTTCCCACTCCATTTCGACATAGTTTCCGGCTATAACAGTCTCGACTTTCTCGGACGCCATTGTTGCGGAGTTGAGAAGCTTTTTGAGTGATGTGTTGGGGGAGAAGCAATGGAAGAGTGTGTCACTCTTTAAATAGATTGATGAAAAAGTTTTTCTTCTTCTCTTTCAAGTCTTTCTCCCTAAAGCTTCTCTATTTTTCTTTTTATAAAATCTTTTTCATCAGCAATAATTGAGTCACCCTAGTGGGAACCTAGAGCTAGCTCACCCCTAACACCCAAATGAATATGGTTACATATTAGTACATGTGTAAATTACAAGGAGAATTTTGTGATAAAATACCCACCGATAAAACGCAGCTGGCATATTAGAAACATATTAGATTAAGAAAAATATGATAATATTTTTTTTTAAAAAAAAATTGATAAGAATTTAATGGTTAAAATTGTAGCCTATTGGTACATATATACCCTACCATAAAATACTCCAAATTATAATCATAGTCTCATATGGTTGGTCGGGCTTAATTTTAGATCCATTGGTGGGTGACATAGATTTGTGCCCAGCGGGTGACATAGTATTAGATCCCTCATTTTTATTTTATTTTTCCTTTTTTTTTTTGGGGTAGTTTTTTCATATGGGCTTTCGAGAGAGGGCTGATGGGCCCGGCCTAGCATGCATTACACGAGCGGGGTGGCCCACCACTCACCCGTTTCCTAATGAGCAATCAGCTTATTTTAAGCCGAGATGAGCACTGAAATTTGTTTTTGAGAGAAGTAGGAAAAAAAAAAAAAAAAAAAAATTTCTTTTATTCTAGAATGATGAGAAGAAATAGTGGGGTTAGGATTAGGGGAGTGTTTGAGTGTATGTGGGGAATGCCTAAGATGGAGTGAATGATTGCTTAGGGGATGGCTTGGTGCTAAACATGATTAGTGCCACACGTGTGACAACTGGCTTTACAAAAAAAAGACATTCATGTTTCTCCTTTTCCATCTTTTTAGTGATAAGTATATTTTTTTTTGGGGTTAGCTTAATCACTCTTTTTCTCCTTGGGCCACCGATTTAGCGTCCCTAATGATCACATTAAAGTGTCTTTCAAAAGTTGCAACTTACGGTGGTGGAAAATTTTGAATTAGAATGTGTTGTCCTAATTAGACCTTTGCTTTTCAAACTTAATACGTTATAGTACTAATTACGTAATGGAGAAGAAGCAACAGTGTATCAGAGGCCCACAATTTTTAAAGAACTTGTATTAAGGAAAAAAAAAAAAAAAAACCATGAAAAATTTTAGTCTAATTTACACATAAAAGTAACTAGTTTTTTAGAATAGTGCAAAACTTAATTTAATGCGAAACTAACTTAATTATGTATCCATAGTCCTTTAGGAGACTTGTTGAGCCAATTTTCGAATTTACTATCATCTCAAACAAAACATGTAAACTGTAAAGTCTCAAGTTGCTTGAGAAGGAAAGGTCTCCGAGTGACGTAACGGAAGCGTAGAATAAAATTGTAGTCCGTTAATTCACGCGAAATTATCAAAAAACAAGGAAAATTTGTGATCGTTAATTCGTGAGAATACCAAAAACAAGCCAACAAAGGGGAGAAAATTCTCTCTGAATTTTATTATAAATAAAACTATGATAATAATAACAATCTGTACTAGCTATTTATAGAGGATGACAATTCAAAATAGAAAATGAAGCTAACTAACTTAGGAAAGTAAACTAATTCTAAATTTGCAATTTGGGAAACAACTAAATCAGAAAAAGCATCTAAGAATAAGGAAACTACTACAAATAAATTAAAATTCAAAATTAAAATAAATAAGAAAATAGTTTTTGGACTAACTTTCGTAACTGTTCGGCTCCTTGCTCCTCACGCTGCATCACCGAGGCTTACAAGGAAGAATGTTATATTGTATAGATGCGTTATGTAAATCATATAATACATGAATTACGTAAATCACAGCTCACAAGAAACACACTACATATAATAAATCGCCAGATTGCTTTATATGGCCAAATACAAGATCAGTAAATTAACTATCCGTTCATTTCACCGATTCGAGTTTTGCTACAGTAAAAAGTTCTCAGAAACAATCACATCTAACTTTTTTGCTGCAGTAATAAGTTTTCACATAAAGTCACATCTAAACTCGAATTAAAAACTCAAATCAACGAACTAAACTGACCCTGCGTAATAAAGCGGTGGTACTTTTTAGCAGCAGTTTGTTGTTTTTCATAATTTTTCTAAATTTAACAGTAGCTAGTTCTCAGTTTTTCATTTCTAATGTTAGCAATTAACTTGATTTTTTTTAAAAAGAAAATTTCACTGAACCATTTCTTATAAAATCAGTACGGAAGGTGAATGCAACAAATATGATACGGCTCTCTCATTGCCTGCAACTCATTGCCCTCAACAAAACGAACCCTAATAGAAATGTTTCAGAGGAGCATTTGGCTGTGTCATTGCATCCATCTATCTGACAAAAAAAACCACGGAATGTTACAAACTAGTACCGCAAACGAGACTTTTGTTTAGAAAAAAATAGACATCGTTTTATTCAAACATAGTGAGTACCCCACTAGTGTGTATATATATTTCTCTTGAAATGAATTGCTCATATATATATATATCTTAACCACCGCAATAGACCTAACTCGAACTTAAGACTTTTTATTACACGGAAAAATCACCCTGCTAAGCTTTCGGAGGTACCAAATAGACATTTGGGGGGGTTCATCCTAAATTGAGTCTAGTGATCTCATAAAAGAAAACAAATTTCAACAAAATATGTACACACAACAAAATTAGGGTTAGGTTTACTACTATTTACATGTTAATTTTCTTTAAAAAAAAAATCTTAAAATATGCATATTGGAGCTGGGACAGGTGGGAAGTGTTCCCCCGTCCCCATTCCCATCTCGACCTTGACTCGAACAAGAAATTGTCTTTGTTTATGCCCCAAACTCGATTAGAAATCCGATAAGTTACTCCATTAAAAATCTCTCGTCCCCACTTTACTAGGGGATGCACGGATCCCAATCACCAGTTGTAAAACTGTTCTTTACATTATTTAATTTATTTATAGATATATAATTTATATCCTTAATAAAATCAATTTATTTTTAAGAGATATCTTAATTAATTAAATGAAAATTAAAGTTTTTAGTATTTTGGTGTATAAATATTATGAATATTGACTATAAAAATAGAAAGAAAACTAATTGCAAGTATGTGTATTAAAGTATATCTATTTTAGTCATTATACATTTTCACAACAATTTTTTACACAGTTTACCAATCACATAAATTTCTACTTCTGATATTCACAACAACTTTGAAAAAAAATTTACCAAACACCTTATGTTTCTGGGCACGGTAGCTTCTAAGTAACAGCATAACAACAGCAGAAATGTTCAACAGCATAACAATGTTAAACTAGCCCCCTAATTGATTAGATTCTAATTGAGTTACTAAAAATTAGAGAAGTGATTTGGAAAACAGTTTAGCTAAAACAAAATCAGTTTTGCAACAAAAACAGCTTCTGTTCATCATATTTACCTTCACGTCATTATTGGTTTCTCTCAGATTCGCGAAAGCTACAATACAATGATCAGGAAGCACATAAATCGGTCAACAAATATCGCAAATGATGGGAAAAAAGGAATTGGGTAGTCAATGTCGTTTCTATATGTATGTACTAGCTCGATATTGATTTGTGAATGATAACCAAATTGTTAGCTGTCAAAATGGGCCTTCGGTAGGTCCAGTTCAAAACCAACCTCCTCGTTTCAACTTTGAGGAAATTAGATGGGGGACCAAACAGAGAGCTACCAAAAGGATCAAAAGATGGAAAAAGAAAACCCCACTTTGACCAAGTTTTTCCTTTGTTAGACATCAGTCGTTTTCTTGAGTTGCTAGACGAACATGGGATGGTTTTTTGGTTCTCGTTTGTTTGGAACTTTGGATGTGGAGATTGGAGAAAAACTCAAGTGATTTTATGCCTCATTTTTCTTTTTCGGTTTTATGGAAAATATCCAAAAGTTCTTCTACATAAGACTTTATAACGACAATGTCGGTTTATTATTGTTAAATCTTTGTCAAAATCATATCAAACTAAAAAATATAAAAAATAAATAATTTTTTATTAAAAAACTGACCGTTAAAAAGATATTCTTTTTTTTCAAGACTTACCAAAAAATCGTCAATATTTAAACGGCAGATCGAAAAAGCATTTTTTTTAAAGGTGTTTCGCTTATGGGCAATGGTTGGAAGGTAAACTTTTGGGATAGCAAAATCATTTTTCTCTTTTTAAAAAGCGAGTGTCTTCTTCTTCTTCTTTCTTTTTTCTTTGAACAAATCCGAAACTTTGGATGTCCTATTTCCTTAATTTGATCCATTTCACTCACTGAGAATCTAACACTATAAACGATTCACATGGGTTTTTGTTTGGAAAATATATGCGCGACACTTTTAGAGGTTGGACTAAGGAGAATTATGTGGCAGCCTCGTAGGGTAAAATAAAAATATAGAAATATAAAAACCATACTTGTATACAAAACCATGCATGCGTCTTAATTTTTTGATTTTATATAGTCAAAATACCCAAAATACTCCAAAGTAATCACCACAGATTGACTCAAATAACCTGAAAGAAGCATCACTATAAAAAAAATAAAAAAAATAAAGATTATACTATTGATATGTGTCCAACTCACTCAAAAAAAAAGTGACATAAGATTTTTTTAAAAAAGATTATACTATTGATATGTGTTCAACTTACTAAAAAAAAATGAAGTTTGACACTAAATTTCAAAAAAAAAAAAAAAAATTTAAACCAAAAATTAAAAAAAAAAAAAAAAAAAAAAAAAAAAAACGAGGAATATGGTAAGGAAGCCCAAAAGATATACCGATGCTTGAAGACCATCTGTTGCACCACATGAACGATGAGTCCACCACCTTCAGCTGTAAGCCCTAATATTGGCCTATTAAGTTCTGGAGCCCCAATGTCTATTAGGGAAATCTGGAGAAACACTAAAATGGACATTAAAATTCAAGCAAAATTTTGACTCCAACAAATGTAATTCTTTTCGTACTCCATAAATCATTCGTGCGTGTGTAACAAGTGAAACACTCAATATTATATGTGTTGGACTATATTTTTTAAATATTATACTTAAGTAAATTGAGTCTCAGTAGCTAATTTTTATCTATTAATTATAATTAGTGGTTCTTTTTAACGAATTTCGGTGACGTACTTACACTCAATTTTATATGTATCAAGTAGCTTTTTACCTGCTAGGTCTCATAATTTATGTTCGCTCATATGTTTTATCTATCTTTATTGGTGTCCAACTGTCAATGATTAAGATAAAACTTTCTTGTATTTAGTTGTCATTTACGATTACATTTAAGTATATAGCTTGTTAAATTTGTAATGAAATTTTTCTTTGAAAAAAGTTTTTTTTTTTTAAATTAAGAACGGAGAGAGTTTAGTTTAGTTTCGTTAGCATTTGTATAAAGTGCAAACCTTGGTAGTAATATACAAACAGAAAACGTGATATATAAATATGGAAATAAAATATATATACGGCTTAAACTTTTCCTTCTCTCTTTCGTTCCAATTAATGTATCTTTGTGAAGGACAATACGATTGTATCAGAGCCAAGTGGCATCCTCCCCACTTGGTATGCCATCCTTATGTGTATATTTGTGTATATATTTACACACACATGTGTACGTATATATGTATGGTTATTTTAATATTTAGTATTTATTTATTGATAGATATCGTTATCTTAATCGTAAAATATTTAATTTAATAGTTGACTCAAAAAATTCATGACAATTAATGAAATTAAATTTTTATTATGCTACATCATATTACATTTTCATATTTTTGATAGATAACTACCATGAAAATATAACATTAAAAACCTTATACATATATATTTATATATATATATGTTAAGGTGGTCCTAATTTTCTATGTGGAGATCAGTTGACGTAAATTTGATGAGAAGTACAAGAATGGAGAAAAAAGTTGTGAAAGCAAGGTATAAAAATAAATAAATAAACAAGGAACCTGAATAAACTTGAATGGAAGGAGAAGAGAAAGGAATCCGAATCATCCCTAGATTTGGTTAATGGTAAACTTTCCTTCCCTAGAATGTCAAATTGCTTCAACTTCCACACGTATTCTTCTTTTCCCTTTGGCTCTTTCTTTATAATGTGATTCTCTAAAGTTTGCATTCCTCATTCCCCTAACCCTTTTTACAAAGTTATTGCATAGAGAGAGAGAAGAAAAAGAGATGGCATCTCATATTCTCAATGTTCTTTCACCGCTACTTGTTTTGGTTCACATTGTTATTTCATCCGGTAATTTCTTCTTGCTTCACTCTTTAATTTAAATATAAGTGTGCTTTGCAATAACCATGTATAAACTGTGTAGGCAGTGTTTTATCTGCCAGGTGTTGCGTTTTGTTTTTGAGTTTACGTGTTCATTATTATATAACACAGATTGTCTCCCCACTCTCTGATTTTGTATGTTTATTCAAACCGTTAGAGTTGTTTTCTCTAGTGTTGTGTTATAAATCTTTTGATCTCAATTTATCAGAGTTCCCCATCGATTATAGAGGTGTTATTAAAACAGTTATTTGTGTGTTTGATAGTTAGGTCGTGTTTAGAATTGATCCCGTTTTTTTTTACGTTTTTCGATAAAAAAAAATGAAAACATTTTTAAAACGGCGTTTGGCGCAATAAAGACAAAAAATGAAAATGAAAACGATTTTTTAGTTTAATGTAAAATGAGGGAGAAATGAAAAACGACTTTTAGTCATTTTTTATTTTTTGTTTTCATTTTTTCCTCTCTCGAGCAAAGAGAGAGATAAACATTAATGGGTTTCTGTCTGAGATCGAAAATGTTTTCATTTTCATTTTCATACAAAAAATAAAATCATTTTAAAACGAGTTCTAAACGCGCTCTTAATATCTCATTTCAATTTTCGGTCATTGGAACCTTTATTACGGGGTCAATCAAGTACTCAAGTTTAGTGTGTACTTCCTTAATTTAGAATACAATTACCTTACAAAAAAATTGTTTTAGTTTGATATATATCTTTTGACATAACATGCACTTGTGTTCTGCTTCTAGTTTTTGTCTGTGGAAACTAAGAACTCAACCTTCAACAAGCATTATAATCGCTACCTTTCCTCCTTTTTTTTTTTGAAACTTTTTTGACTTCTAATTTTCATGAACAAAAAAAAATAATATTGAAAACATGCTCCAAAGTTCTTAAAACACGCACACACCAAAAAAAAAAAAGTAATTAGCGTATTTTTACTTGAATTGTAACTATGATCAACATCATTGATTCTTATTGAAAATGGTAATGATACATGCTAAAAAATATTTTATCACAAGTGCACTGATCAATATAAGACAGAATCACCGAAATAATTGTTTTGACCTAACTTGTTTATCACTAAGAAGTTATATTTAGCTTCAAGACATAATTATCAAACGTTTTATTTTGTTTTGTGATGTGTATCATATATTTCATCAGGAAGAGAGAGAGAGAGAGATCGTCTATTCTTCTACTTAGTTTGAGCATCTGATGCACCACGTAAACTTAGAAATACCCCAATATTTGTAATTATCATCGCTTTTCTTAAATTTGCAACTTTCATCGATGATCTTTATCTTGGAATACAGAAACATGTTATTACTAGTCCACATATTTTATCGAAGCAGTGCCTCAATTGCTAAATTAATTAGTGGGCTAATTTTTCACTCTTGTCCCAACGCTCAATTCTCTGGAATATAATCTTTGTAGGACCGGAGTTATCTGAGGCTGCTAGAGTTTTCACCGTAATCAACAATTGCAAAGAGACTATCTGGCCAGGAGTCACCCCTGGGGAGAATTTCAATGGTGGAGGTTTTGTATTAAAACCGGGACAGTCCGCCATCTTCACCGCCCCGGTCGGGTGGTCTGGCCGTATATGGGGCCGAACCGGCTGCAACTTTAACAAAAATGGTGTCGGACCATGTCAGACAGGGGCCTGTGGTGACGCCCTCAAGTGTGGCTCCTCAGGAAAGACTCCAGCAACACTTGCCGAATTTACCCTTGCAGGTTTAGATTTTTACGATGTTAGTCTTGTTGACGGCTTCAACCTGCCCATGGTTGTGACACCAATCAACGGGCGGGGAAACTGTAGCATTGCTGGGTGTGACGGCGACCTCCGGACAACTTGCCCCGCGGAGTTGTCCGTTAAGGCCAATGGGAAGACCGTGGGATGTCGGAGTGCCTGCGACGTGTTCAACACCGACGAGTACTGTTGCAGGGGTCTTTATGGAAATCCAGTTGTGTGTCAACCTACTTACTATTCCAAAAAGTTCAAAGATGCGTGTCCTAAGGCCTATAGTTATGCCTATGACGATCCAACAAGTATATTTACCTGCTCAGGAACTGATTATGTGATTGCCTTTTGCACAAAAAGGTTGGTAAAAATTTCACATCTTTAATTTTGTGCTCTTTTGTTTCTACCAGGTATTTTGCCTATGCGTGGTTATTTTACATTGCAGGTTAACCAAAGTTAATGTTGGCTTGAAACACAAAGTAAAGTCTAAATTATCTTATCTTAATAAATAAAGTGAGACTCGCAAAGTAGAACATATTTTGACATTTGGTACTTGTAGATCTAATAATTAATAGTTTACATTATGTAAGGCATAGGGCTATCAATTTTAAGCAGGACTCAACAAACCAGTCTAAACAGTCTAATTTTGCTCGGGTCGGACCGGACCAAGGATGTAGGCTCAGAAAAGTGTAATCGGGTTGGGTAAAATATATAATACACATATATATAAGAACCGTGCCGATCTGAATTTGCACATCTAATGAGGTATAAATAATATATGTTCAATCATTTTTTTAATACAAGGATTGGTGTCAAATGCAGGACGCAACCAGTGTGCACATACCACAACCATAAGTTGGTGTGCAGCGGATCAGAAAGCTTAAAATCATTGATCGGAAGATGGTGGTCTTTGATGCTTCCTTTGTTCTTGCTCATTAAACTATGGAATGTTTGGTAGAGGGAGTCTCTTTTTTTTTTTTTTTGGTATTTATATAGTTTAGAGGGTTTCATACTTTACGTTTCCATATAAATTAGTAGTGCATAATTTGGGAGGAAAAGGAGAATGTAAATGGCTGTAAATACAAATTAATTTGCCCATTCCACTGTTCATTTCATTCAATTCAAGGAAAATTACAGAAGGGATAAATGACTTTCTTTTATTCCATCGTTCATTTAGCCTTTGCCCTAGTTAAAGCAGCAGGGAGGTCTTAAAACTTTTTTGTTTTTTTCCCGCCCTCCATTTGGAGTCGATTCCAAGTCCTTTGGTCTAGAATTTAGCGGAAAAAAAAGAGAGAGAACTACAAAAATAACCATTGTTTTTTATGATCATATTATTTATACCACAACAAGTAGTATATTAAGAGCCCGTTTGGTTAGAGGATTCGTTCTCTGATTCGAATCATGGTTCATGGTTCGTTACAGTATTTTCTCTCACAAAAAACACACGTATCTAATCTCATAATTCTAATCCATAAACCAAACGGACTCTAAACGTATTCTAGTAGAATACGAAAAAGGGAAAAAAAATATTCGGATAGAATATAAAAAATATCCTACCAATAAGATAATGTTATTTTTTAATAGTATTCTTGAAAATTTCTCAAAGAAAAAAGTCAATATGAGTTTTTTTAGACAAAAAGTCTAAAGGGTTGTTCTTTTGCAACAAAACTCAGAAAAAGTTTAAACTCGAGTTACAATTTTATTCAAGTTCATGTTCTTTTGTAAAACTTGAATTTGAACTCGAGTTTAGGACTAAAACTCGAGTTCAAGTTTCTTCTTCAATTCGAATTCAGAAACTCAAACTCAAATTAATAAATAATATTTTTTCTATTCTTAAAAATGTTATAACTTTTTCGTTTTAATTCTAATTGAGATGATTTTTTTTCTATGCGTTGACAACGAAAAGACGAATAAAACTCAACTCATATATCCTATTAAAATTTTTCATCACCATTGAGTTTTTATTAAAGTATTATCTAAATACAAATTTAAGTCTTGACTCACTCAAATACAAACTCAAAAAGATTCTTATATCAAATCATAACTCAAATGTACACAACTAAACACAAACTCAAGTTATAACTCAAAATCAACTCAAGATCTTCACTCAAGAATGCCTTAACTCAAAAATGTAAAAGAACAACCCCTGAGTTTTGGAGTCTTATGGGTTGTTCTTTTTCAACGAAACTCAGAAAAAGTTTGAACTCGAGTTACAACTTTATTCAAGTTCATGTTCTTTTGTAAAATTTGAGTTTGAACTCGAGTTTAAACTTGAGTTTGGGGCTAAACTCGAGTTGTTTTCCTTCAACTCGAGTTCATAAACTTGAACTCAAGTTAATGAACAATATTTTTTCTATTCTTAAAAATGTCAACTTTTTCATTTTAATTCTGATTTAGATGATTTTTTTTTCTATGCATTCACAACGAAAATACGAATAAAACCCCACCCATATACCATATTAAAATTTTTAATCACCATTGAGTTTTTGTTAAAATACTATCTAAATACAAATTTAAGTTTTAACTCGCTCAAATACAAACTCAAATAGATTCTCAATTCAAATCATAACTCAAATGTACACATCAAAACACAAACTCAAGTTACAACTTCAACTCAAGCTATAACTCAAACTCAACTCAAAATTACCATTCAAGTCACCCTAACTCAAAAATACAAAAGGACAACCCCTTAGTTTTGAGATATTTAGGTAATGTACCAGTTTTTAAAGTTAGATTGATGTTTGTTATGAGTACTAAAACTATTACCCTAAAATATATTACAATGACATCATTTATATTTTGTGTACTGAACAAAATTATACTTTTATTTTAGTATATTTTTTTTCAGTATTTTTGGATTTTGTGAGAATTTTGTGGTTTTTCATATATATATTTATTTTTTTTAAATATCTTTAGCTGTGACATTCTCTGCAATAGTTTATGTTTGTTAACATATGTCAATTTAAGCTTAAAACTTGTAGTGTTCTTGTAAAGTGCCGCTTTGTTTTTGACTAAAATTCTTGTGGAGAAAATTACATAATTTATCCTTAAGAGTGCATGAGTTTGGATTTTTACTCATTATTTTTGATAAATATCCTTTTATTAGTGTAATTATTTGACTAAAAAGGTTATGAATCAAGAATAAAAGATAAAAATATGACTCGTGCACTTTTAAGAAGTATTTATTAAGATTACTCATCCTTTTATAGTAAGTATAATGGGCTCACACAAGCATTTTGAGTCCAAAGTCTTGGACTCAAAAAGTCCCTTTTGAGAAAATTGCATAATTTATTTTTTTGTGGTGGTTGATTCTGAATTTACTCTTTATTCTTGACTAATACTCTTTTATTAGTATTGTTTTTGGCTAAAAAAATTATTAATCAAGAGTAAGAAGAAGAAATCCAGATCTATGCACTTTTAAGGGTATTTGTCTCATTTCCCTAAAGTCTTTTAGATGAAAAAAGGGAAAAAGTACATGATTTGTCATGCTCTTTAGGCCTATTATTTATGTCATTATATATCCTTAAATGAGAAAATTACAGAATTTACTCTTAAAAGTGAATGAGTCGGGATTTATACTTCTCATTTTTTATTAATACCTTTTTGTTAGTATAGTTATTTGGCTAAAAAAGTTATTAATCATGAATAAAGAATAAAAATCCTGACTTATGCACTTTTATGGGTATTAATCTCTTTTCTCCTTTCTAAATAAGAGAAAAGTACATGGTTTGTCATGATTTTGTGCATGTATATTATTTATATCATTTTAAATAATTGAGTGTCATTATGACCTTTTACTTTCTCATTATTAATTGTATGATAATTGTTTATTTTTAAGTGGAATGGGATAAATGATATTTTTTACCATCTTTTATGGCATTTCTAGTTTTTTTCTATAAATAATGAAGTGTTATTGTAATTTTTGTTATTAATTGAATGATAATTATTTATTTTTTAGTGAAATGATATAAATATTATATTTTACCATGTTGAGTGGTGTTGTTAGTTTTTTATCAAATACAAAAGTGTCATTCAGAAAGTGTAATCATCACAGTTACCCCACTCAATGCATCATAATATCCTGGTAAGATATTAAAAATATCTGATCGGATCATCTTTTTCTTCTCAACAAATATGACTGGACGTATCCGAAGAGTATTCTTGTAGAATATAAAAAATAATCTTGTAATTTTTTTAAAAAATTAATGAAGATGGCATAAATGTAAAATTGTTGACTTCTGGTGGCATAATACATAATTTTCTCTTTACGTAATGTACTACATCTTTGAATTTGAAAAATATTTGTACTGATTGTTTTCTTGTGTTTTATAGTAAGTATTGAGATAAACATCTCATTTACCAAACAAGATGTTGAGATTTTCACTTTACCATCCCCCTCAAATGTATAGTTTTGAGAGTTTTGACCGTGAGAACACGTTATAATTATATTAAATTAAGAAAAATAGACAATTTAATAAAATTAATGGTTTAGAATTGTGTGATACCTATAGGACAATATTTACACTTTTTATAATATTTTATAATTTAATATTCAAAAATTCACTATAAAAGTTTTCGAGAGGTTTGAGAAGAAACGAATTGGAATTCCCGTTAGAAATAGTGTCATTCATGTAATAAGAATATTTATTATTTAATTAATAAAATAATTTATTTATTATTTATATGAGGATAATATTTAATGATAATAATTGAAATAATTTTCGTAATGAATTTAATTAAAGTTACGAAATCTTTAATTAAAACATTACTAATACACATTATTCTTGTTAAGAATTGAATGGTGTTGTTCGTATCATTAATATATACAGATATTGAATGAGTGTATTATGCATAATAAGATTATGTAAAATTTGGGCACATACACAATTTAATTTTTTAATAATTTTCGTTAACTATAGAAAGTCAAATTTGAGTCTACCGATGGTCATATATGGAATGATTTTAATACTGAATTATTAGTAAACTCATGTTTATGGATTCGCGTTTTTTTTTATTTACTCAGTACAGATTTCGATATCCTAAATCATATTCCTTGTATCTGGGAAACATGATGAAATAGATTGCCGGGAATGCTAATATACGAGATGTAATCTATTCATTTTTCTTTGAAGAAGTAGATAAATAATTCTCTTGAGTGTTGATTTGGTACTTGAATAAGTAACGAGGTTGTATTCATAAATGTGTTTTATGAATATACTATTTATTAGAGAATCAATAGTACTCAAGAATAAGGATGTAATTACAGAGGTTAACAGATTTTATCTAGCTCTAATTATGAATTATTTATTGAGAATTAATCTATATGTAATGATTATATCAAATGAACACTTCAAGTTCTTAGAAGTAAATTATGTTTATAATTTTGAGAGTGCAATTCTAAGTTTTTAGTCGAGTAACTTTTAGAATAATATAATTAATTAATTAATTAAATAGAATAATTAATTATTAATTTTATTAGAGCTCAGAATTATAGGTCCATAAGTCTCTGCGTCATTCTTGTAATATTTGAAAGACAATATGAATTATCGGGAAGTAAAATATCTCAAAATAAATAATGGATTATTTAATTAAATTAATTTTGGAACACGCTTTGGTGAGACCACAAGAGGTCACACGCTGAGGCACATGGAGGTGCATGGGACATGTGACACAAGTAGATTTTTACAGGGATTCACTTGCTTACTCTCCAAGATATCTAATTTACTTATTTGACAAGTTTTTCAATCAAAGTCAAGAGGAAAGTAAAGTATGATTTTATTTATATTTGAATTTGAGCTAAAATTGAAAACTGGATAAAGGATGAGTTTTCTCTCTATCCTGCTACAAATTTGCGCCAACCACAAGGAGGTCTCCCTATGGTGTGGCCGGCCATATAGTAGAGGGAATGGAGAGAATTTTGTTTCCAAAATTAAATGAGAAACTATATTTTAATGAGATTAAAATACAATAGTAACCAGTTTTCCTAAGGTATCCGAATCTTAGAGAGAGAAAACGAGAAGAAAAGTTCTTCCAATTCCTAATTTCTTCACATACAAGTGTTGATAGTGAAAATACACAAATTAGCGAGTGATATAATCCGTTAGTTATTTATTAGAGCTCACACTCTAGGTCTTGTAGATTTCAATGACTATACGAGAAAGATTCTGGTTTTCTGAGAAAGCTTGGAGCTTGAATTGTTCGTAGTCAAATACCTTAAGTTATCCACCTAATCGTTCATTAGGTATCTATCTTTATAAATTAATATGATTAATTTGTTATTGCATAAATTAATATAATCTATAGAGTATTCTAAAGTTTTATGAAAATTTTTGTTATACACGATCCGCACTACCACACTTCTGCACACGAAAACGCTTAAAAAATCAATGATTGGTATCGGAGCGGTCTATAGACTATATTAATTTATGCCATGATTATGTGATAATCAATATTTATGTTAAATATGTGATATTTAATTTGTATGTATGTGATGGGTAGGCACTTACATTTATCATTGATGTTTATATTTATTCATGTTGATAAATGTATGGATGATGGATTTAATCGTTAATTATATGATTTCATGAATCGGTTAATTAATTATTTATTTTTAAATTATTTATAATTTTATTTGGGATTAAAATTATTATAAATATAAGATTATGAGTGTCAGATTAGAAATTTAAAATCCGTAGAGATTGAAGCCACCGCCCGACACCTCACCACCGCCGCCACAGACATTTACCAGTGCCGTGTTTCTTATAATAAGAGATTATTATAATGTGAATTAGTGCGTGAAGTAGCTTTCCATATTAGAGGAATATTTCCTTAAACAAAATGAAAAATGGAGTACATATGGAATGAAAAATAAAATATGACCTTTCATTGCTCTATCAAAATAAGTTTGTATCTCGTCTTTATAATATTTTGTACGATAACCATGATTTATAAACTTTTCTATAGTTTTCTGACTTTTTTTTTTCCTAAAGTCATATTACTAATTCACCAAATTTATCAGGATTAAATTTTTTATTTAAATTTAATCTTTTAGTCATTTAAAGATCTATCAGAAAATTGATCTAAAATAAAATCTATACATATTTTATAAAGGGCACACTGCATTGTTTGGAATTTTTACACGTCATACAGTATTGTGAAAAAAAAATCATTCGGAAAAATATCCAAACCTAACCTCGTATTCTTTCCAAGCGTTTATAAAACTATGTGTATTGCGAAAGTATATTATGCCGTTTAATATATGAAAATGTATTTTCAACCAAAAAAAATCTTTTTGCTGCTTCCATTTTTGTAGTTTAATGATATAATCTCTTATCAAATTTAATCTATAAATTTTTTTATTTTATAAGTTTAAATTGTTGTTCAAATTATTTTACTACAATATTTTACTATTTTTCTTATAAAATTTAATTTTCTATTTAAATTTATAAACGAAATAACCATATTATTTTGACATTTGAACATCATATCATATTATCAATGTCGATATTAATCTTGTAATTATAAATATTTATTCATTTTTTAATAAAAATTGTGTGAAACTTTATTGACTAATTAAATAAATATTAATCAATACCATGTATTTTTTTTAAAAAATTAATCGATGTATTTGTGAAACCAGTCTCACAGTCTAGTATTAGCATCCACAAATTTTTTCTTAAAGAAAAAAAATAACATCTCTAAAAATGAATCGAAAATTAAATATTATTCCTTTTGGATTTATCCTTTGTGAGTTTATTAATAACAGGATTTTCTGCGCAATTACACCCTACCAGAGAGAGAAAGAGAGTTTAGAGAGAGAGAGAGCAATGGCAGGTGGTGGTGGAAAAGTCTCCTTCAAAGTGACTCTCACCTCCGATCCTAAGCTTCCCTTCAAAGTGTTCGTAATGTTCCCTCAAATCTCAATTCCGATTTCATTATTTTTCCCCTTTTTTTTTTCATCTTTCGCCTAGGGTTCGTTTATTTCTCTGGATTTTTTGTTTTCAATTCCAAATCTTGGCCATGTCTTCTTCAATTTACGGAATCTTTCAGGTTTAGCGTTCCAGAGGCGGCTCCTTTCACTGCCGTTCTCAAATTCGCCGCCGAGGAATTCAAAGTCCCTCCCCAAACAAGTGCTATTATCACCAACGGTAATTTATTCTTTTTTTTCTTCTTCTTCTTTTTTATGATTCTTATGCTTGTATATATTCTTAAATAGGATTTGCATGTTGCAAATGACTTCATCATCTCTCACAATTTGTCAATTTTCTCTCTTCGTGTCTGATTTGTTTATACTTAGAGAATCCCAGTCCATTGTTTTTTTTTTCCTTTTCAATTTAATGATTAATTGGTCAGCTTAGATTACTGCTTTTCGGCAACCGCTTTACAATTTTTAATTAGATGGTATTATTTACAGGGCGAATTTTGATGATTTTTTTTCCCCTTTGAATTTGTGAATTTTCTATTTTTTTTCTTCACAATTGGGTAAGGGTAGAGAATTGCAGTCCATTGTTTGTCTGTTCAACTTATTGTGTATTTGGTTAGGGGTACTGCATTTTGGTAATCCCTTTACAGTTTTCAGTTGATTAGTATTCAATTATGAGCTGTGTAAATGTTCTCCTTTTCCTTCGACTTGATGATCTACGAAACATCTTCGGGGATATATTAGACATAGTAGGTGGATATGAAATCCTGATCTTAACTTCAGATTGCCATGAAGAGTCTTAGTTGGTGCATGTGCATTTGCCATTTTTGTCCTGTTTTGTGGTACTCATATGCAAGCAATGCTGCAATTGGTTTTACTGTTCGTGTTTGTCTCAATGTGGTATGCTGTGGCATGGTTGCGGTGCAGTTTAGGACATAGGTGGTTGTTTAAGGAGAAAAAGATGCGCCAAACAGCCAGTTTGATTAAGGATGTGTTTGGGATTGCTTTACAACTCCTAAAAGCACTGTGCACAAAAACCTATACAACTATAGTGTTTGGTTAAAAGGTTGAAAAGCACTTTGCATAAAGACCAATGCACTTTTTTAAGTTATTTGGAGAAGTTGGACTTTGTAGCTTTTAGATTTTGCTTCTGCTGCTTTTAACTTTTACTTAAAGGAAAAGTAGTGATTCTCTTAAAAGCACAACAATCCAAAACTCACCCTAACCCTGTTTTGTTAGTTGCACAGTGAAAAACTAAATAGGTAACCATATGAAACAACATTTACGATCTAATGTGCGGTGTGGGTTGGTGATTTGGTCCTTTGGCCTTTTGCCCTCGTCATATTTTAGCCAAGCAGATAATTGACCTCATATGTTAGAACTCCTATTTTTTTGAACCTACATTTGAGGCATGACAATAAAACATAATCATCCTAAAAAGATCGTGATACCTTATATTTCTCACTTTTAAGTTTGACTTCTTTGCTCACTAAATATTGACTAGTACTTGTGCCTGCAGATGGTATAGGCATCAATCCTCAGCAAAGTGCAGGTAGATGTTGCTAAGTTTTCCCTTTTCCCTCTTTTTCTTTTTCTGCTGAAGTTTTTTTAGTAAGGTATAGATCTAGAATGGAGATCCTCGGTTTTCTCACAAGTTTGACTGACTTCTCAGGCAATGTCTTCCTCAAACATGGTTCTGAACTGCGACTAATTCCCCGTGATAGAGTCGGAGCTTTCAGCACATTGAAGGCTTCATCGTTATCAGAGTAAAAGGAGTGGTCTACTTACTTTATTTAATTCTGATTAATCTTCTAAATTATTGTACCCTTATATGAGGCTTGGAGCAACTTATATCATAAGCTCCCTCTTG
Source organism: Morus notabilis (assembly GCF_000414095.1). Lineage (NCBI taxonomy): Eukaryota > Viridiplantae > Streptophyta > Magnoliopsida > Rosales > Moraceae > Morus > Morus notabilis. The sequence continues at coordinate 237,020 of NW_010358717.1, read as the reverse complement.
AAAATTTAGATGATGATGAAGTCTTTAAATAATGGTGGAAGAATATAGAAAACACAGTAGTTATTACTTCAGTAGCTTTACTATTTCCCTTTCAGCCAATCTCTGGTGGGGTCTTGGATCACCATGTGTGGCATGTTTCCAGACCTCAGTGGTGAACCTCTATGTTCTTCTTTCTTTTTCATTTCCTTTAGATAACATAATTATTGCGGGATGCTTGGCCAGACCTCACTGAAGGAGCTTGGTTGTGAAATATACTGTTCCTTCTTGTAGATTTTTTAAAAAATTTATTTTTTATTTTTTTATTTTTTTGGAAAAAGAACTCTATGGTTTTGGGGCGCAATAAAGCAGGAAGATAACTAGCAATTGTCCGTTTGCCTTCACTTCTCTCAAAAGTAGATGTGGACGTCCAGTGCTGATAAGTAATCTTTAAGAAAGATTTTAAACTTTGTTGAGTCAGTCTCTCTTTGTTTGCGCTACTTGAAGAGAGTCTTAGGGCTTGGTTCATCAGGTTTTGAACTAGAGAACAAAGTTTAAACCAATGTTTGAACAAGTTTGAATCAATGGTTGGTTCATTTCTTCAGAACCTGAGCTGTGGAACCGGTCTTGGGCTCACTATAAATAAACACGGCGGAAACGTACAATTTTTATTCGATGATGATGATAAACAACTTCACTCCTTGGATACTTCATCTCCCTAGTACCGATCAATGTGAACTCTTTCTTCGAGTAGACTGGGTCAGGGTCCGTAAATCTCTTTTTAATTGGAGAAAAAACAGCTTACTCATTTTCTTTTGCTAAAGAGCTTCTCTTTATAAACTTTGTGGATTAAATTTCCCATAGCACTAGATTTACTCTATTAACTTTGTTTACTAAGGCCTTGTTCGTTTTATTGATTCGAGTTTTGTTATAGTAAAAAGTTCTCACAAACAGTCGCATCTAATTTTTTTACTACAGTAAAAAACTCACATAAAATCACATCTCAACTCGAATTAACGAAACGAACGAGGCCTAAATCTCCTATAGTTCCGTAGATACTAGATATAGGACACTATATATAACTTTGTAAATTAATCTCCTATAGTGTGTGCAACGTGCCTGTTTAGGAGGTGCTCTCGTAGTTGGCAATATACCTAGTTGTGTCCCCTCGTGCTATATATAGAACAGCATGTCCTCTAACATAAACGCCACACCCCCCAGAGAGAATAGAAGAGTTTTTTCTCTTACTCCAACTTGCACGATGTCTCTCTTCAAAAGGCATGCTTTTATTTCACATGGTTTATTCAGCACTAGACTCTAGTGCATTCGCCACCTATATATGTCTAGTAAACTTTTAACTTTTTAAAAGTAGTATTTCTTTAAATCATCCAATGGTGTAATTAGGAAACTCAAAAAAAAAAAAAAAAAAAGAATGAAGCCCAAATTAGGGAGAATATGAGGTTGAGTAATATAGAAAGAGAAATCTAGAAAAATCCCCCTCTAGTGAGAGAGCATAAATATTTATGTTATCTTTTTAGATAATAATGGTTACGTTTGGTTCATGGATTAGAATCATAAGATTAAAACTATTTTTGATTTACGTGTATTTTTTGTGAGAGAAAACACTGTAACGAACCATAAATCATTATTCAAATCGTGGTATGAATGCTCTTACCAAACGTCTTGTGATTCAGGATTCTACGAGAACAACACAATGTTAAATAAATGAGTTGAGAGGAACATGTCCTAATTTTCTCATGTAAAAAAGAATAATCTTTAATCTGGTGCGGCAAAGACAACATAGTAGCATGGCATAAGCATGGGCTAATCCTCCACAATATAATCCTAAAACAAACAAGAGAATTTTACAATAGGCTCTAAAAAATTGAAATACTCTACAAAATTTTCATCCATTAGATCACGTATAATTATATCATATTAAAAATAAATGGCGTTTAACAAAAATTTATGATATTTGACAGTTGACCGTTTGGTTCATGGATTAGAATAATTTTCGATTTACGTGTATTTTTGATAAGAGAAAATACTATAACGAATCATGAATCATGATTCGAATCAGAGAACGAATTTTTTTAACCAAACGGGCTTTCCTTACCAACCAGCCTTTTGAAAGAACGTTAATTATAGTACTTTAACATCACAAAATGTGCGTACTCCTAGATACACTCGAGTTATTTATATATGACATGCGATGAAGTTCTCCCTCTCATGGTCAAGTACCTCGTCTCCCTAATGAGTTAATAAATGTAAGATTTGGTTGAACCAAATCTCAAGTCCAACGACGGTACTTTATATTCGATCATATCTTCCTCTGTAAATGACACGAACCCCACACTAAATTGAGCATCTGAATTACGAGCTTGTAGATAAGCATTAGTAGTAAGAAGCCCGATGATACAACCAAGCTTTAAAATTTTTTTTTACCTCATAGACCATACTTTTAATGCGCAATAATTGCTTAAAAAAAAAAAAGTGTCCTACCGTACTTGCTTCTTTTACGACACTAATTAAGAATTTGTTTAGTTAACTGATTTAAGTTTTTAATTCGAGTTGAGATGTGATTCTATGTGAGAATTTTTTATTGTAGTAAAAAAATTAGATGTGACTGTTTCTGAGAGTTTTTTACTGTAACAAAACTCGAATCGGTGAAATAAACGGAACTAAATATTTTTACACAGTAAATGTTAACGGCTTAATGCATAGGAAAATAGAGAAGCAACAAGTTCCATATGATGTCACGATAGAACTACTAGATTCCTCTCATTTGTAAGGTTCGTCATTATTTTTTCTGATAATTAAACCAAACAAATTTTGAACCGTCCATTATTGTTATAAGGGCTTGGTCCTTTTGGTGCCAACACATTTTCCAAACAACAAAACATTGATTTTCTTTTGGTTTTTTATTATCATTATTTTGACATTAGTAGTTTCATTCAAAATCTGGTTTGCATGGGACGCTCTTTCACTTCACGTGCAAAGTGGCCAGGGAGGCCAGAAAATGAATGGCTAATGAGTGCAGAAAAAAAAAATAAAATAAGGGGGGTCTCATTCTTTAATTACGTGAAGGTCCACAAATGGTCATCTTCTTATAAATGGTGGTTGATGCACAAAAGGCAAAGGCATTTAGATCTGCATCTAACTTAAATTGGCTCTTGAATGCTTAAAATTGACCCTCAAAATCTGTCTCCCACTGGCCCATATTACCTTGTCTCCCTCCACAGCTTTTATTAACCATTTTTCTGATCGTAAGAGAGAAGCCAGTCCCACCTATTTCCCAAGCTACTTTTTGGACCCTTTGCTAATAACGTTCAATTTTTCAATTATTAGGGCAATTAATTGAAGAGAAAAAGTTCAGTGGCAAATATTGAACAAGACAAACAAGATCAATATGATTTCTTTGAAGATTTTGATACAATTTTTTTTTTCCTTTTTTTGGTGGATTATACTATTCTGATCTTTGAACTCTTAAAAGTGTGTTCAGTTAGCATGATTACTAACTCTGTTGCAGCATATTTGACAGCACTTATTGCATGTAACTCATATATGAGAGCAAAGAAAAATTTTGGCTAATGTTTGTTTGGCTCTATATATTCCTTCAAAATAATAATAATAATAATACTTTTTAATAGAGGTGGTAGTTCATCTTTTTTTTTTAAATTTATTTTTACGGGTATCAAATCTATGAAGATTACATAATTTCATGTAGTAAAATAAGATTAAAAAAATATTATTATAAACATAGATATTTCATCTAACCAATATAAGTATTATAAACATAAATTTCATATAAATATAAAGATGGATGAACAAAATAGTCAAAACTGAAGATGGAGAATGATATGAAACCTCACCAACGACGCGATGAGACCCAACACCAAACGCGAATTACAACCCCAAGATCTTTAAGACGCAAGATTGTTGAGCCTTAACCCGTTGTCTATCAAAATGCGAATCAAGAACTACGAAAGATGAAGAACGTCACACCAAGATTCTCAAGAATCACCCATTAATCTCAATGATAAGTTCGATTGTTGAACGCCACAAGAAAAGTACTTGATAAGGTCAAAGTCTTCTCAAGAACCAAGAAGCACAAATATGAAAAACCTCAATAATATCATTAATTGCCAAAAACGTGTTTTTACAACCCTATTTATAGTTGATACGTTTTTCAACCCTAAAGAAAACTAAAACATCTAATTATCTAGGCTTAAGCCCAAACGGCAAACCCTACTCTAATCCAAGGCCAATTCGGCCACAAAGTTTTCCCCTAGGCCCAATTCGGCCAACTTGAATTGGACTCCCGCCTTACTAACCTCTTTGCACTTCAACTTGAATTTTCTAGAACCTTAATCATGGTGACTAGATTCTCTTCATTTGGATTTGAACTTGTGTTGGGCCTCCATGTGTTTGACATATCTCCAACTTGTTGAACCAGCCCGTTCAATGCTTCCTTGAAGCATTTAACTCTAAGTCTTGTCACTGCACCACTTGGTAGACTCAATGGATCTCTTGAATGTTGCGCTTGCCCTTGTGCTCCACCTATCGCATCATTCTCTCCCTCTTGAAAAGGATTTGTCCGCAAATCGTCACCTACATCAACAGGAGATAGATCAGAAACATTAAAGCTTGCACTAACACCATACTCACCAGGTAATTCAAGCATGTAGGCGTTGTCATTGATGCGCTCCACCACTTGAAACAGTCCATCACCCCTTGGAAGAAGTTTTGAACGTCTTTGCTCAGGATTACTCCTGGCCGATTTAGAATTGATGCACCGAGTATGAAGTCAATTTGATGTTCAATTCCCTGAATTGGAGGTAAACCAGAAGGCATCTCTTTGAGAATTAGATCCTCGAACTCCTGTAAGAGAGAAACAACGTTGCTCGGTAAATAACCGGCAAGATCGTTAGTATTTAAATGGGCCTCCTTGTACATGAGTACTATAAGGGGCTGTTGTGAAAGTAAAGCTCTCTTAATCTCACTTTTTGTAGCTATGAAATTGTAATTCTTTTCTCTCATCAAAGCTGCTACTATTTTATTTTCCCTCTCATTGTCTCTCGTGTTTTTGCCTCCCTCAACTTCTTTTCTCTCCTTTTCTTTTCTCTCTTTTTCGGCCTCTCTCTCTTTTCCTTTACTTTTTGCATCTTTAGTTGGTCTTCAAGAACCTGTTTTGGAGTCAATGGGACAAGGGATATAGGCTGCCTTTCAATGGTAAAAGAGTACCTATTGGTGAAACCGTCATGTGTGACTCGCCGACCGTACTGCCATGGCCTTCCCAATAGGATGTGACATGCATGCATAGGTACCACGTCACAAAGCACCTCATCCTCATATTTTCCAATCGAAAACATCACCAACACTTGTTTCGTTACCTTGATTTCTCCGCAATTATTCAGCCATTGAAGCCGGCATGGCCATGGATGTTTCAAGGTAGGTAACGCCAATTTCTCCACTACTTCAGTGTTGGCCACATTTGTGCAACTCCCACCATCAATGATAAGGCTGCAAACTTTGTTATTTACAAAGCACCGCGTATGAAACAAGTTCTCCCGTTGGTTGTTTTCTTTTTCCTTAACCTGCACACTAAGGACTCGTCTTGCCACTAATGTTTCTCCTTCCTCCGCGTGTTGTCCCACATAGGCATCTTTAAGAGGTGGCATGTCATCTACCTCTTCTTCCTCTTCGTCCGACTCAATCTCTCCTTGGGTGTTTATCACCATCACCCTTCTATTCGGACATTGGCTAGCTATGTGCCCCTTACCTTGACATTTAAAACATTTAATGTCATGGTTTCTATTTGTAGAGGACTCGGGGTTACCTTGCTTTGATACCGCAGCTTGCTTTGCATCCTTAGAGGGTTCGTTCTTAGGTCTTGGCATAGGAAACTCATCTCGTTTAGGGGCTGGTTCCCATGAATTTGTGGCAAACGCGTTCATTCCCTTCCTAGTCATGTTTTTTCTTTTCAACTATTGCTCCACTTTGATGGCTTGGTGCACCATATCCATTAACTCCACATAATACTACATCTCTACTACATCTCTACTACATCTGCTATCTTATGATTTATACCATGTAAGAATCTTGCCATGGTTGCTTCACGGTCCTCCTCCACATTTACGTGGATCATTGCAATCTCCATCTCTTTGTAATAATCATCTACGCTCTTAGTGTTGATCTCCGGATCGAATCCGGATGCGGAAGCGCGGTGGTGCGGGGGGAAGAAAGGCGGATCGTGTATAACAAAAATTTTCATAAAACTTTTGAGATACTCTATAGATTATATTAATTTATGCATGAATAAATTAATCTCATTAACTTATATATATCATGAACTCAATCAGAAAAAATACCTGGAAGCCGACTCGGATGATAACTTGAGTTCTTTGACCACGAACAGTCCTTGCTCCAATCTTTGTGTTTAGAAAACCAATGTCTTCCACATCAATTCCTAGAATCCACGAAGACGTGTGTGTGGGCACACATGAGACAAAATGGGTTACAATAAACACTCGAATTTCCACAAACACCATCACATGCACGATGTGAAATTTTTGGAGAAAATTTTTTTTCTTCCTTTCTCTCTTGAGAATTTCGGCCAGCCTTAACCCTTAGGGCTGAAAAATT
>NW_010358717.1:226684-228308 GCF_000414095.1 Morus notabilis | reverse complement strand
CTCAAGATAGCCATTCAGAAAAGCTGTCTTGACATCCATCTGTCATATCTCATATTCAAAATATGTTGCTATGGCGAAGAGTATCCGGATAAACTTAAGCATGGCTACCGGTGAGAGAGTTTCCTCATAGTCAACTCCCTCTCTTTGGGTGTAACCCTAAACCACTAACCTTGCTTTATAAGTTTATACTTTTTCATCCGCTCATCTCTTTCTCTTGAAGATCCACTTGCATCCAATGGGTTTTACCCTTTCAGGTAGATCTACAAGTTGCCAGACTGAGTTAGAGTACATGGACTCTATCTCGAGTTTCATAGATGCTTGCCACTTTTCCTTATCAAAATCATCCATCGTAGCCTTAAAGGTCAACGGATCCTCCTTACCGTCATCAGCAGTGACGACATGCGCTTCCTCAGTATACCGGTCAGGTAACTTGCTTACCCTCCCACTACGATGAGGTGCCACAGGAGTTTGATTAGGGATCGTGGTCATTCTTAGCGTTCCAACAACTCTTGTCAATTGTGGTCCAATCTTATTGGAAAGTAACTTTTCCAGAACTACTTTGCTTTTGGGCTTGATAACTATCATATAGTCATGCTCCTGAAACGTGGCATTTGTCGATACAAATACTTTTGATTCTTATGACTATATAAAATAATCATTCTCTTGTCCCCATTGCATATCCTACAAACATGAATATTTATGATCTTAGTTCCAACTTCCTAGTCTATTATTTCATCACATGAGCCGGACACCCCCTATATGTGAATATGCTTCAAAACTGGCTTTCGACCATTCCACAACTCTAGGGGTGTCTTTGGTATACACTTAGATGGTACTAGATTCTGAAAATATACATGGTAGTTCTTAGGGCATAATCCCATAACGAAGTAGGAAGTGAAGAATAACTCAACATTCATCTTATCATGTCGAGCAAAGTCTGATTTCTCTTTTCGGCTACACCATTCTACTATGGTGTACCAGGCGTAGTCAATTAGGATACCACACCTTCTTCAATCAAGATATCCTGAAACTCTTAGTCCAGGCATTCACCCCCTCGATTTAATCGAAGTGTCTTGATTGGTTTACCAAACTGTTTTTCAACTTATGCTCAGAATTCTCTAAACTTTCTAAAAGTTTCAGATTTCTGTTGCATTAGGTAAACATAACCATATCTTGAATAATCATCAATAAAGACAATGAAATATTCGTAACCTCCTTTATCTTGGACGTTTAACGGTCCACATACATCTGAATGTATTAGCTAAAGAGGTTCTGTGGCTCTTTCTCCTTTCGACATGGAAGGCCTCTTGGTCATTTTGCCTTCTAGACAAGATTTACAGACGAGAAGCTTACTAACTTTTAGTTCGCATAAAGGACCATCCTTTACTAGTCTTTTAATCTTGTTTAGACTAATATGATTAAGTCTAAGATGCCACATATATGTGTTATTTATCATGAGAAATCCTTTGCTTCTTATTCTTAGGTTCGGCAACTTTTTGAACTTTTCAATATTTCGTAGTGAGCCAGGCATCGGTTTAAACAGTATAAACCACTTTCTAAATATTCAGAACATATATCGGAACAATTCCGAAAGATGTGGACTAGAATATTATTAAAGGCAATT
>NW_010358717.1:170064-222348 GCF_000414095.1 Morus notabilis | reverse complement strand
AGTAAATCAAAAGACACAAATCCATAAATAGGAGTCTGTTAAGAACTCAGAATTCAGATCATCCTATATATGACCATCGGTAGACTCAATTAGAATTTCTATACTTAACGGAATTATTAGAAATTCATATTGTGTCTGTGTACTTGTTCCACATAATCTCATTATGCGAAATACACTCATTCAATATCTCGCCATATTAACAGTGCGGATAACACCGTTCCATTTTAAATAGGGATGACATGTATTAATAATGTTTTAATTAAAGATTCCAAACTTTAATTAAATTCATTATGAACATTGTTTTTTGATTATTATCCTTAAACATTATCCTCTCGTATATAACACTTATATACAATGTTTAAGGTTACATAAATAATCATGGAATTTTTATTGATATTCATAAAATATTCATAAATATATGCACATAAAATAATGAATAAACTCTTTTATTAAATAAATAATAAATATCCTATTACATCTCATGCTTCTAGGACACCATTCCCAACACTTAGATCCTTGAGTTAGGTGTTGCAATTTGTTATATAGCTCCCGGTGGTAGTAGCTTAGAACAAAATGCCGCCTCATGATGGTATTTATCTCGTTCCATGTCTCGACGAAACATTCTCAGTTTCTTCTCCTATCCTGTAGCAATTGGTCCCACCAAACGATAGCATAATCGGTGAATTGAATTGCAGCGAGTTTTACCTTTTTGAGCTCCGAGTAGTTATGACAATCAAAGATCATCTCTATACGTTTCTCCCACTCAAGATACACCTCATGATCGCTCTTCCCTTGGAAGGATGGAATCTTCACCTTAATGCTCCCCAAATCATCATCTCGCCTAGGTCTACCCATCATAGCTTCTCTATTCCTTCTCCCAAACTTGTCCCGGTTCGTTGGAGGATCCTCAAGCTCCTCTAACTCCTCTTCATTCTCAAACTCACCCCATTGATTCCCAATTGGCACATGCCTAGGTGGTTGCCTAATGGGATTATTTTGTTGCACTCCTTCTTCTAGCCTATCCATCCTCTCATGAAGTTGTTCTAATTCCACCATCATCATCCCTCTCATCTCCCCCATCAACGCTTGCATTTGTAGACTCGGATTGGCTTCTTGTTGACCCTCTTCGGTTTGACGTTCGCCTTGGTTGTGAGACATGCTTAGAATCTACAAAATAAAGTTAGAAACCTCATAAGCACTCCCTCACGTGTTTCACTCCCTTATGTGTTTCTTTCTTTACACTCGTGTTTATCACTCAATGGCTTTTACCCTCTGATGTTCTCACCACTCTTGCTTTTTTTTTCCTTTTCACTCGTTGTGTCTTCTTTAGTTCTTAGTCAGACTCAGAAACACTCAAGTTTTTCAACTAACAATCAAGTTGATGGCAACCGAACAAACCAGTAAAATTTAAAGGGCTCTAAAACTAATGAAAATAAGCAAATTTTGACCTGAAAAATGGGGTCGGCAGGCTTTGCCTGGCTAAAGATTGTAGAACTCAAAAAGAGCTTCGATTTGGTATATTATAGGTCCCGTAACGATTTCTGGATCAAAAGTTATAACCGTTCTAAGTCACAGATCTCCGATTTCTTTTTTTTTCTCAGATTCTCTTTTTTTTTTTTAGTTTAAATGTGAAGTTCGGCTAATAAAGCAACCTAAGTCAAATTTGATTGAAAACTAGGACTCCTTATGAAGTTTTCGGCCAAAGATAACAACAACGAAGGAAAACCTAATTGAGTTCCAACTAGGTTTAGGAAACCCTAATTAAACCTCAAATTCGAGTTCAACTAGGATTAGAAGCTATATCTTAAATTCGGCCAGCAACCACTTACCTTTATCAATTCGGTTTTTTTTTTTTTTTTTTTAAGAATAGGATAATCGACCTCAACAAGGAAAAGAACCCCTAGAGGATAATCGAACTTAACAAGATGTTCGACCTCAAGAAACCCTAGGAACCCCGACTCTTTTTTTTTTGAATGTTTTTGGAAATCTCAAATCAAAGCAAGAACAAAAGGAAAAACTCAAATTGAAATCCTAAGACACTAGGGAAAAATGATTAAAGATAGTCAAACTTGCCTTGAAACTCAAGCTCTGATACAAACTGATATGAACCTCGCCAACAACGCGATGAGAATCAACACCAAACGCAGATCATAACCCCAAGATCTTCAAGACGCAAGATTGTTGAACCTTAACCCGTTGTCTATCAAGACGCGAATCAAGAACTACGAAAGTTGAAGAACGCCACACCAAGATTCTCAAGAATCACCTGTTAATCTCAATGATAAGTTCAATTGTTGAACGCCACAAGAAAAGTACTTGATAAGTTCAAAGTCTTCTCAAGAACCAAGAAGCACAAATATGAAAAACCTCAATAATATCATTAATTGCCAAAAACATGTTTTTACAACCCTATTTATAGTTGATGTGTTTTTCAACCCTAAAGAAAACTAAAACATCTAATTATCTAGGCTTAAGCACAAACGGCAAACCCTACTCTAATCCAAGGTCAATTCGGCCATAAAGTTTTCCTCTAGGCCCAATTCGGCCAACTTGAATTGGACTCCCCTTGCTAAGCTCTTTGCACTTCAACTTGAATATTCTAGAACCTTAATCACGGTGACTAGATTCTCTTCATTTGGGTTTGGACTTATGTTGGGCCTCCATGTGTTTGCCATATCTCCAACTTGTTGAACCAGCTCGTTCAATACTTCCTTGAAGTGTTTGACTCTAAGTCTATACTTCCTTGAAGTGTTTGACTCTAAGTCTTGTCACCACACCACTTGGTAGACTCAATGGATCTCTTGAATGTTGCGCTTGCCCTTGTGCTCCACCTATCGCATCAGAGAAGCTCTGTGTGTCTCGTTTTAATTGACAAGCATGTGACTTTGTTATTGGAATAAAATTGAGGTTCACAAGAAATAAATATTCAGCTCTTTCAAAATGCCCTTCACATTCTCATGTAGGTTCTTTTGATTGATACGACCATGAATTTATTGTTAATATCGATCTTCCCATACCTAAAATTTTCATATTTGTCCCTAAGAGCTACAGATCAAACAAGAACAAAAAAACACACACACACAACAAAAGTACATAATCTAAATAAGTTATCACAACAATTCATCACAAATATTATAGAATGTGATCTATGTGACATATATTTTTATTTGTTAGAAGTAAACAACAAAATAGAAGGGGGGAAAGTCAAATCTTACTAGAGTTTGGAGCCCCTTCTTGTTGAAAAGGAAAATAAATGACAATTAAAAAAAAGGAAAGGGAGAAGAAAGTAAGAATAGAAATAGCGTATTGTCGAAAAAAAAAAACAAAACATGAAACATTACTATAAAATTGATGTTGGACATGCCCCCACTCAGATGTTGAAAGTTTCTTTCATCGAATTTAGATTTTTTTTTTCCAGAAAAATAACAATAACCGTGCCCTTAACAAATTAAGAAATTATACATATGCCTTTGCCTTCCTCATTAAAAACATTGTATGTGTTTGTACTCGATAATATAAAATTTTAATCAAACCTCAATTAACACCGAAAAAACTCCCTAAAATATAATGTACAATTGTTTTTGGAAATAACACTCGTAACAAAAGTTTTTCTCAATACTTAATCATTACACAGCCTTAATACATAAAAGCGAGCCACAAATGACCTACTTGATATAAATAAAATTCTTTTTACGTAGTTTGGAATTACAGGATCTCCTTGAGTTTATATAAATTCGTGAACTAAAATGGGATTTTAGTAGCCAATTTTTCACTAAAGTAAGTGAAATAAAAAAGCCAAGCTTGGGAATTAACGAAAGAGAATTTGGAATCCACTACTCATCTTTTACGGTCGTGACAATATGCCATCTTCCTTGTAGTTAACATAGAATTGCTTACACAATATTAGGAGTCACTTTCACCTAAGTGTATGACATTAGAGGAATATCAAATACTATTGCGTGTAACCCAGGTCAGAGTATATGCTTGTGCCAAAATTCACTATCAAGTGCCAAAAATACTCGATGTACACGACAATTTTTGCCATCCTAGTATATATAATAGTACGAATACGATCGTTCTATTTTTTTTGTTTTGGTGACGGTTTCTCTAATTAAATTTTAACACTTTATAAATTGTTTAATTAGTGAAGAGACAGACACCGAAACAAAAAAATAAAAACAACAAATCTAGACTCGTAAGAATACATACTATTCTTATATTTCTTCAACCGTTTTACACAGTAAAAGTATTTGTTAGTAGTTTATTTTTCTCAATATTAAATATAATGAAAATCACATGAAAATATATGAATTTGAGAAAATCTTGATACATGTCTAATGGTTTAAAACAAAACTATACATTAGTTAAGGTAGTTTTTATACACTATCGTAGAATTTTCTTTTCCTTACAATTTTTTTTTTTTTTTTTTACGTTGGCAATGAATTAATTTTGGTGCCGTCAAAAAGACAAAAAAAAAGAAATGAATTAATTTTTTATAGTAAAAGTAACTGCACGTGTTAATTCTTTTTTTTTTCTTGGCTAATAGTGTTAATTCTATTTTTTGTGAAAATTCAGTACTCGAATCTTAGCTTAACTACCTATCACACTTAAAGTATAAATGATAGAGTGTACTTATGCCCTTGAGCTGAAATGTCACCGTTCTACATGTGCCCAAAAAAGAAAGAAAAGAAAGAAAAGAAAAGAAAAAACAATTCTGGCTTATATCTTACTCCACCCATTTTCTTTTTTTTTTTTTTCCCCCGTCAAAAAGATTCTTTTTTTCTCTATAAAGGATAGGTTATTAATTAGAGACTTTTTTTGGTGTTTTTTTTAAGAACACCGGTATTCTTTATTTATCAATCGTTAAATTTATATTAAATTTGATAAAAAATTAAATCAATCAAAAAAATAATATAAATTCGACAATTGATAAATAACTAACATTAGTGTTCTTAAAAAAGAGAGCGCCATAAAAATTCCATTAGATTATAAGTGAAATTATTAACTCAACAATCACAATATCCGAAATAGAAGACGACACCTCTTCTAATTAGAATTAGTCGCAATCAATATCCCAATTCTTTTTTTTTTTGTTTTGTTTTATGAGTGACAACAGAGTCGCACACATTGTTGGATGTATAATTTAAAACTTTACAATTTGCATTCTACTTGTTTTTTATATATAATTTTAGTTTACCTGTATCATCACAAAATAATGTAAGTTGGGAAGCATTGGTCAATGAGAGGACTTTGTTTTGGTGAAAGACACTTGCCAAACATTCAATTTGCTTAAATAACATGATGTTTAGTCACGTTTTGAGAGGGGAATTCATGCCTCCACTTTGGCCAACACTTAACTTGTACTTCTCAATTCTCATTGTTGAGGGGTGGTCATTTTTATGACCGTAAGAATAAGCCCCTCACTAAAATATGTCGACAGAAAAGAACAGCTCAAACAGGTAGAGTACATGGTCCGAGTAGGCTGATAGAAAAGAACAGTCCGAACAGGCCGAGCACTTAGTTCGAACAGGCCAAATAGGCCGACAGGGAATAACATCCTTAATAGGCCGAGCACTTGGTTCAAGTAGGTCGATAGGGAAGAACAGGTCGAGCACATAGTCCAAACAGGGAAGAACACGTCGCACAAGCCGAATAAGTCTACCCGGCCGAGCAGGTCGAATAGGCAGACTAGGCCGAACAGTTTGAACAGGCAGACCAGGACGAGCACCTGGTCCGAACAGGCCGAACACTTGATCCGAGCTGACCAAGCACGTGGGCTGGCCGAGCACGTGGTCCGAGCACTAATCAACACCGACTAGCGGAACAAGACAAGTTCCCAATCAGCCAACTGGCTGCCACATGGCCTCCTCTCTACAATCCCAATGGAGGCTCTCTCCACTTATAGAGGCGCCGTACGTATCATCTGACCGGTACATTTGTACACCTAAGTCACCTTCAGGTTTCGAGTCAGATCCAGACACTACCCGGATCCGGAAAATACTCTATAAATACCAAGTTTATTAGCTCACAGAGGTAAGAACATTTTTCCACACCTAACTCTGTCCAATCATTTGTTGCTCTCAACTAGAACACTAACTTGAGCGTCGAAGTGCCATTGGCAGACACCACATTGGTGTCTCCCTTACTCCGAGGCCATCTCCTCTATTATTGCGGGTCAGAACAGCGCTAGAGATCCATCCCGAACAGTGCTAGGAGCTGAGCATAACAATGCTAAGGATTTGTCTCTAACAGTGCTAGAACTCGAGCATAATAGTGTTAGGAATCCGTTCTGAATAGTGCTATAGATCCGATCAAAAGAGGTAGAGAATAGGGTCCGGTTACCGTGCGCTTCCGCAAGCGGTATTGTGCCAGATTTCGGCATCAACACTCATCATCCAAAGGATAATTGATTTTCGTCAAAATTCATCTCCAAATAAATCTTAAACTTCTTGATATGTGTACAGAATTCTACCCATTTAAAAAATAAACAACTAGACAAGACGTGTACACAAGTGAGTTTTTTTTTTCTCTCTCTCTCCCTTCTTCTATTGGAAAAGATCCATTTGGGAAAAAAAAAAAAGCTGCCGAAGCAGAAGGAGACGAGTTACTGTGATTGGGGCACTTGAAATACATTCGAATCCTCTAGAAGTCAAAAAACATTTTTGGTTCTAGGGGTAGTTTTGTGAATTCCAAAACGCAAAATAAATGGGGAATGTAAGCTGGCAACGAGGACTCGGCGAGAGTAGTGGATGAACAGGTGCATTCTCTTTTCTAAATTATTTATTTTTGGGGTATTTTTTAGGCTTGGCTTGATTTGGAGGCGCTCGAATATCGTCCCACGTGACAGCAGAAACTTCACCATCACGTGCCTCAATCTTCTTATACCTTTTGACTATTTTGCCCATCCGTACAATGCGGATGTTGAAGATCTTGTATTATCCAACTGGCAATATTTATTGTTGTGTTTCTGTATACATCAACCTCAACTGAAAAAAAAAAAAAAAAAAAAAAAAAAATAGAGAGAGGCTATTAATGCTCAAATAAACCGATTTTCAATGAAATCTATGAATCTATCCTTTATTAATTATGAGGAGTGCTAAACATAACCTCTCTTTCCAATGCTATCTTGATAACAACCCAATTTTTTCATGTTTATTTACAAGAGTGTAGGTGCAACCCTCAAGTACCTCATGCATATTACGTTGTCATTGTCTCCTAGATTGAGTAAGACAAAAACAATAATAAGAAAAAAAATTCTCTATGTATTGAGTTCTCTATTTTTCTCTATAATTGAGTCCCCAATTTATAACACATAACTAGCTTTTAGTGTTTTTTAGTTTAAGATAAGATAAAAGGAAGAGTAGTCATGTGAAAATTCAAGTATTATAGACACATATCTAGTTAGTGTGGAACTTTAGACGGACAGCTTGTGAACGTCTGAAAAAATTAATTTTGAGCCCGATGTTCGAACCTGTCTGCTTGAAATTTTTGGGCCGCCCGCCCGAGCCCGAGAAGAAAAAAATAGTGCAATCATTTTGTGACGAATTACAAATTTTACAAACTTACAAAGTCTAAATATACAATTACAATGTTGAAAGCAAATACATATTTACAAATTACAATTTAATTTGAAGCTGAAGGATCGTCTTCAAAATTAAATGTTGAGAGAGTTTGGGTGAGAAAAATGTGTGGGGGATGGGGGTTATTTATAGGAAAATTTTTGGGTTAAAAATTTAATTTTTTTCCCCCAAATTCGGATCCAACGGTCATTTTTTGCCTCGGCGGGTCGTTTGGGTTGAAAATCAGGCAACGGTAAAAAAAAAAAGAGCAGTTGAAGTCGGGCTTTTCAGGCGTCGGGTCGGGTGCCAACGGTAAAAAAATATCTGTTGATCGGGCTTTGGCAATTCGGGCCGGAGGGAAAAAAATAAAATAAAATTCCAGCGGTTGACGGTCAGAGGCTTTCTTTCAATGCCGGACTTCGGCAATTCCAACCATTCTCGGGCAGCCTGAGCCTGAGTCTGAAAACTTGTTTGGACGGGCGGCCTTATGAGCCTGTCCGCCAAGCTCAAAAAATTCAGGCTTCGGGCAGGCCCGTTAACCTAAAATTTCGGCACTATATCTAGTCATGATTTTATAATCTTTATCGTCAAATTCCGTGTGGCATTTACATAGAAAATCTTATCAAAAAATTAACGAAAGTTAGATGACTGACATTGCAATATCTAGGGAACAATAGGCCTCGTTCACTACGCGGATTCGAGTTTTCAATTCGAGTTGAGATGTGACATTTTCTGAGAGCTTTTTACTGTAGCAAAAAAAAAAAAAATTAGATGTGACATTTTTTGAGAACTTTTTACTGTAAAAACTTAAAATTAAAAACTCGAATCGGTAAAATGAACGAGACTTTAGTCTATTTTTAGGAGACAATCACATCACAGTTCATGGGAATTAATTTACTCTTATTTTTTATTAAAAAAAAAAACATTGACATGGTCCAAATTTCCCCCATCTAAAAATCTAGTTTATTTCTCCAATTTCTTTTTGCATTTTTATTCTTCAATTTCCTAAGGACAAAAACTTCTTTTATAATCTGTTTCTGCAATTTTTTATGTTTCTTCATTAATTGTGTTGAATGACAAAAGACGGAAGGTGAAAAACGTTGTGGGTAAGCTCTGATGACATTTGGAGCTAGGTGGAACCCAAATTTATGGCAACGGAAAAGACGAAAAAAGTCAACAAGTTGTAGACAACATATAAGACTTACATGTGTAAAAGAAGTAAAGTGTCATTGTGTTGCCCAGTTAGTCCTCAGCCTTGCTTTTATTGAGATTTTTAGTCAAGGGTGTTTGTCCTATTATAACTAACAAGCAATTTATAGGCATAATAGGTTTGATATTGTACACTACAATTGTGACACATTCTATTTTCAGGGAAAAAAAACCATGAAACAATTAAGGATTATAATTAGGTCTTGTTTATTTTATCGATTTGAATTTTATTACAGTAAAAATTTTTTAGAAATAGTCGCGTTTAATTTTTTTTATTATAGTAAAAAAATCTCACATAAAATCACATTTCAACTTGAATTAAATGGGCCTTTAATTAATGCAAGATGGCTAGACAATAGTGTTAGTTTAATGTCTTTGAGGCATTCACTTTTACTGAAAACGAAAATATTATTTCAAATAACGTAAGTTTGGTTTATGCATCAGTAAACTGTGTTGAAAAATTAACAGAAATAAAAGGGCAATTAAATACAATGGCACTATGATGGTAAAGGATGTTTACTCTTGAATTTTAACATTCTTCGAATCGTCCATTTAGGTGGTAAATTTTTTCAATTGTAAAAATCAAAAGTTAGAACATAATTTATCAATTCTCTTCAAATTAAATGATAAAAGTGTAAAAAAAAAAAAAAATCCATAAAAGAACGAGAATTAATATGTTTCATAAAAGTGAAACCTATTGTAACCTTTTCTTTTTAAAAGGGCTACGTCTTTTTAGGACAATTGCAGCGTCATCCGGTAATTTAGAGTCCGTTTAATTTATCAATTTAAATTTTTAATTTGAGTTGAGATGTAACTTTATACAAAAATTTTTTACTATAACAAAAAATTAAATGTAACAATTTATGAAAATTTTTTACTGTAATAAAACTCAAATTAGTGAAATGAAACGGGCCTCAGTTCTTTCAAACTGAAAAAAAAATCAAAATAATCCATCTCTTAAGAGAGATTTAAAAAACTATATAAGTGGATAATGATGATTAAGATCCGTTAATAGAGGTTTGAAAGTGGAGTAATGTGAGGGGTGGAAAAGTGGCGGTCAACAAGACAGCGTTGAGGGGTGGAGGGCAAAAGGGTATAATGGTCCAAAAAAAGAGGTCAAGAAAATAAACAGATGTTAGTAGTGGTCAGTGGTGGGATCATAAAAGTACAAAGCCCGAGGCGACGCAATTGCTATTTTTGCTAATTCATCTAATTCCTCTGCCGTGATTTATGGATCGGCTTCCCCTCCTCTGGACTTCGGATCTTCTATCTTTTAATTTTATCAAACTGTCCGACCATTATTATACTATTTTATTAAAATATGATCATTTGATTGATTTAATTTTTTAATTTTAATTTTATTATAATTAAAATCTCATTTAATTCACTAATTTAAATTGAGTAAAAAATTTTAAAAAATAATTATATTTAATTTTTTATTATAATAAAAAATTCTCACATAAAGTTACATTTTAATTTAAATTAAAATTTTAAATTATTAAATTAAATAGGTCTTAAAAATTTTTAAAAAAATTATATGTAATTTTTTTTATTATAATTAAAAATTTTCATATAAAATTATATTTTTAACTTAAATTAAAATTTTAAATTAAGGAATGAAAAGAGATATAAAAATTTTAACAACTTTTTAATAAATTTCTCCGTTAAACCCATGTTATCTTTCTCTGATTTCTCTCTCTTCTCTTCACCCTTTATTTTAAAAGCGTTATGATTTCTCTCTCCTCTCTCCAATTTATCGTCTTTCTCGAGCAAACCAAGGGAAATTGCAGACTGTGAAAGCGAAATTCACAGACCGAATAAACTAGTGGCCTCCTCTCATTTCTCAAAATTATTTTGTATTATCAAGGATAAAAATTAGACTGTTATATTACATATAAATATATATGTGTGTTGTGAAAACAAATACACGTCAAGTCACTGAGATTTGAATCCCGATTATTTTGTTCCTCTTTCTCCTCCTAACATTTCTAATTCTGAATGCAATCCTAATTTACACAGACCAATCCCCTTCCTTATCCACCGTCTCCGCTTCCACGACGTCGTTTTTGTCGCCGGCTTCTCAGGCCCACAAGAGCCACAAGACCTTAAATCATGTTATTTGATTAAAAAAAATGTTTATAGATTGATGTGACCTTTCAAGAGAATAGAAGAGAGACGAATGTTATGGGTAAGGTTTTGGGAATAAAAATGAAAGAGAACGGAGAAAGAAGAGAAGAAGAAGAAAGAGTAGTAGCTGCCTGGAAAATAGGAAACGGTTTACGAAAAACTAGAAAAAAGGAGAGAGAAATCAAAAAAGATAACGGTTATTAAACGGAAAAGTCTCTTGTAAGGCTGTTAAAATTTTTTAATGAGGTGGTATAAATGGGATGTTTAGAACAAGTATTCGTTCATAACGGGTGCATTTATAAGAGAGATTTGTGTTATGATTCGAATTATGATTTATAATTTGTTATAATATTTTTTTTTTATAAAAAATACATGTAAAATGAGAATGATTTTGAATCATAATTCTAAATTCATGAACTAAACGTTTATAATTTTTAATTTTTTATAATATTTTTGTTTTATAAAAAATTTAAATTTTTAAAATTTAAATTATAAATTATAATTCTAAACTTATTAATTAAACGTCCCACGAGTGAGTCGACACAGTTTGGGTAATGAAAATTAGACAGAGAACCCAAGTCCCCCTACCCAGCGTGTCTGCTCCAGCTACCCTTCATGTCTCTCTCTCTGTTGGTCCTTATTATTAGCTCATTCATTTAGGTGCGTCTACGGAGACGAAAGCGAAAGCGGAAAGAATCTGTGTTTTAATTATTAGATTAATTTTTTAATAATTTAATTTAAAATAAAAATAAATATTTAAGATGCGCGGTAAATTTTTAATATAAATATATATAAATTTAATTGTAAAAAAAAAAAAAAAAAAAAAAAAAAAAAAAAAAAAAACTTAATCAGTGAGCAAATATGCATGTACTACTACAAAGATATCATAATTTGTAGTCCATTTCTTTGCAGGATTAAACAATATTAAACTTTTTCATTACAATATTTTATCTCACGAAAAAATTAAATTTCTGTTTAAATTTTTTGTTCAACCCTTTTTTGTTCCATATTTACGATGAATTCACGTGCTTGAATCATGCAGATGTTAAAGCTAATGTTATATGTCATAATAAAAAAAAGTAAAAATTTTATATGCTTTCTTTTGTGTTTTGATCACATATTATTACACATTAAACACTATATTTTGTGTTTAACCTAATTATTAAGGCATTAAACTTGTAAAAAAATAAAATTTCAAAATTAAAATATTATGAAAAAAAATCTTTAGTGTAGTGATCATAAGAAAAAGTTATGATATTGACTAGTAACAATTAAACATCAAAATTTGGCATTTAACACATGTTAAATTTAGTAGAAAAAGTAATATTGTACTGGAAACTGGATTTCGAATTTAAAATTAACACTGGCAAACTTATTTGACACTGAAATGGAGATGCTCCAACAATATATAGTAGATTAGTGAAGAGGAATAGTGATTATCACTGCGGTTAGCATTATCACTTTTTTTATTTTTTTTTTTAACAATTAATCAAAGATTCATATATCAAACTTGAAAGTCAGTAAATTATGTCAAACAAGAGAATAGTGTGAAGCTTGTACAGCATTCATAATTCCATACACTATGACATGATATAACTGGTTTTGTTTTGAACTTAGTTCAACTTCATTTATTGCGTAACGACAAAAATTATGTATGCACATATCATATATATTTTTTTATTATATTACTAATTACATTGTGCTTTAATCAGTTCCATTCTACATGTATAACATGCATAAATTGATGTAAATTACACGTCTAACATGCATAAGTTGAAATACTTACATGCTAAGAATATCAATTTAAATCCCAACTTTTACGTATCAACTTATGTGTCATGTACGTTGTAATTTATTTATTGATAGATGTAATTTCTTTCTCTTTTATTAATTAACGTGTCAACATTTTAAATACGCATCAATATAAAAATGGCAACTCATATGTTACATTAATTAGTATATAATAATTGAGATTTAAATTAATGTCTCTAGTATTATTTATGTTCGTACATATGAAAGACCGAAGATAAATCTTATATTTGCACATATTATTTAATTGTAATATAATTTACGTTAAATAAACACCTACTAATACTATAAGCACTTCTATATCACCATTTTAGAGATTTTCCAAACCAAAAGCCTGATAAATAAAAAAAAATTAAAAAAAAAAACCAGAGAGAGAAGTCCCCAGAAAAATGACACTCAGGAGTCCGTTCGATTCGCTAATTCGAGTTGATATGTGATATTATGTAAAAAAATTTTATTATAATAAAAAAATTAAATATAACTATTTTTAAAATTTTTTTATTATAATAAAACCCAAATCAAGAATGAAAATGACATCTAAAGGAAGAGTAAACAAACAAACAAACAAAAGAGTACAGTACCCTGGAAGTTGGAACCCAGGATGGGAATTCCTTACTTGCTACGGACGTGTATAAAATGGCTCAAGTGTAAAAGCACTTTCTATGGTTTTTGGCTAATTTCATACACAAACAAAAATCTCCAGAGTTTTTTACCTCCACACCCAAAAACCAAAAAAAAAAGCCAAACTGACGACATACCGCAACTGTCAGCATCATCGTCGGCTCCACTCCAAGCCACACACTCTCTTCTCTCTCTGTCACTGTCTCCGTCTCTCACTGTTTTCTTTTTTTTTTTTAATTTTTATTTTCTTTTTCCAAAAAGAAAAAGTTCCTCCATGAAAACTGTGCAACGTACAAGATATAAACTTGAAAGAGCTAGCTTTAAACCAAACCAAACCCACATTTCTCTCTCTCTCTCTCGAACTAGAAAGAAGCCACATTTTTTTTTCACAAACAAACAGAAACAGCGAAGAGACTAAAAACCCAGTTCGGTTATTATGAAGGGCAAAACCCATCACCAGAACGGCAATGGCGGCAGCTCAAGCGACACGTCACCGAGCCCGCCTCCGTCGCCGCGCCGCCGCTCCGGCAGCCTCTCATTCTGCCGGCGCCGCCTGAGGTCGAAGTCGTTCTCCGGCGGCGCTTTTTTCCGCAGGAAACTTCGCTACTTGCTGGTACTCCCGATGCTGTACGTGTCCGGGCTGATCATGTGCGTGGGCCCCTTCTCCGCCCTGGTGGGCCACTCCCCACCTCCTCCCGGGTCGGTCTACCGAAGCCACCAGATGTTCCAGAAGCTCTGGGATGATATTCACTCCGATAATTCTTCCGCAATTCAGGTTTAGATTAATGGTTTTTTTTCCTCTTTATTTATTTATTTAAATAAATATACTTTTTTTTTAATGTAGAAATTGAAATGATGAGAGGGAAAAAAAAAAAAGACAAAATGAAAGAGATGTTTGAGGTTTGGAATTTTGGTTTGGAGAGGTGGGAAATATTTTGGGGAAAGGAAAAGATCATGAAAAGACCTTTTTTTTTTTTTTGTTTTTAACACTGCTGTTCTGAGGAAACATTTGTCAAACGCCGCTTGTTTTTCTGAAAACGACAGAAAATAGTTTTTGTTTTCGTTTCTGAATAATTTAGGTTTTTTGGAGCTCTAATTGGAGGAAGTTCGTTTTCTTCTTAAAGTGAAATCTAAATTCTAACGATGATTGTTTTAAATTTTTTTTTTTTTTAAATTATGAACTCCTTAGTGGGTTTTAAAAGAGGTGATCTTTTCAATGATCCCAATTCAATTGTGTCTTTCTCTAATATTTCTAGTGATAATACAGAATTCAAAGTACTTTTTATTTTTTGAAAAAAAAAATGATTATGTTAGAAATGAGTGGATTATGTCTGAGGAAACATAGAAAGAGAAGATATTTGCAATTTGATGAAGAGAATTCAACTGAAATCATCCTTGGGATTCAACTTCTTAATATAAACAACATGACAAATAATTGTTGAATCTATTTGTTTAATTTGTTCTTTGTCAAAGATATATACTTAAGTGGAAACATTGCTTCATACTCCATAGAGTTGTTTATCAGGTCAGCCATGTATTTTTTAACATATGCTATTAGTAGTCAGAACAGGTTGACCATTATTTGATTTTGAATAGATTTTGTGTTACTGTGATAAGCAAAGATTATACCATCATTTTTTTTTTTGTCTTCTTTTAATGCAGCTTTCCTCAGTGTGGAGTTACAGAAGGAGACTGAAAGAGCAGAAGCCCTGTCCCAATTCAACTGCTGGACAACTCTTTGGTATGTATTCATTTTCACACAATCCTTTATTTGCCTATGAATTATCATGATAACGAAAAGAAAAGCAATCAAGTACACACAAGATTTATACTAGTTTTCGTCAACGTGAGAGTTACGTTCTACAGAGTTTCACTATGATGAAGAACATTACAAAGAATCACACACCTCGTGCCTCTCAGTCTTTTTGTATTTCTCTCTAACCTTATTCCCCAAACCGGCATCCCCTAATATTTGTGTAATCAGCATACCATCTCCCTTTCAATCCTCATCTCATCCTTACCTCAAAGCGTCGATGCAATAATTAGGCTTCACAGACTCAACATGATTATCAGTTGTGCTTCGTGGGGAGCTAGAAATTTGGTGGCAAGGGAATTGTGGCTATATAATTTCTTTATTTATTTATGCGTGAGAATGTTAGAAACATCATAAAAGAGTGAAGATTTATAAGTGGATTGGAATTGACTTTTTATGTAGTCATCATTGTTTATTGAGCAAGTTTTTTAGTTAATGAATATGATTGGGAAAATAATCAGTGTAATCGGTACATTTAAGCTGAATTTTTTGCCGTTGAAATCCAGATTCCTCAGGCCCTAGTGGCTACTTGGTTGTTGAGGCTAATGGTGGACTTAACCAGCAGCGATCTGCGGTACGTGAATCTGTTAGTATAGATATACTACTTTAGGCATTACGTAACTGATATTCAGTGGTCACTGGTTCCATCTCTTCTTCTTCGTCAAGTTTATTTATCTGATTTACTGGCAGATCTGCAATGCGGTCGCTGTTGCTGGACTTTTGAATGCAATTCTAGTAATTCCTCAATTTGAGTTCAATAGTGTTTGGAGGGATTCAAGGTAAGAAACTACTGTATATCACTTCATTCATGACTATTCTCTTGAAACATAACGGAGATGGAAAATTTTCAATCATATGATCATGAATGAGATCTTAAATTTCTTATTTTGATGAGATATAACTTTAAAAAAAAAAAAAAAAAAAAAAACACTTGTGAAAACTATTAGTATTCTATCACTAACTAGCTATATCTTAGCTAGCCTGCCAGCCTGGTGATAGTGATTCTGAGACTAATTCATTGTATATAATTTGGAGTTCCATTCTTTTTTTTAAAACTAAAATTGTCTTGTAATTACATCTCCTTGCTCCTTTATAGTATGCAATTTTCACTATTGTTTGAAATTGCTTTTCCTTTTCTTTCATTTACAGTAAGTTTGCTGACATCTATGATGAAGATCATTTCATTTCCACTCTTGAGGGCTATGTTAAGGTTGTTAAAGAGCTACCTCAGGACTTGATGGAGAGATACGATTATAACATTAGTAAGATACCAAACTTCCGCGTCGAAGCTTGGGCTTCTGCCAATTATTACACCGGAGTCGTTTATCCCGTCCTGAGAAGTCAAGGGTATGTAGTGAAACATTACCTTTTCCTTTATATAAATTCAAGTGGTCAACAAGTGCATATGAACTAAGTGGAAGCAGCAAATTGCTGACCGATGACCTGGTGGCAATGTATTATATAGTAAATTCCATTGGAACTTTACTGCTAGTTTTACATTCTTGGTTACTATGTGATGCAGGATTATTCGGATGTCGCCCTTTGCTAATAGATTGGCTATGAATGTCCCACCACACATTCAATTTCTAAGATGTCTAGCTAATTATGAAGCATTGAGGTTTTCTGCTCCGATTTTGGCTCTTGGAAAGACATTAGTTAGTCGTATGGCCAAAAAGAGCCCAACAACCGGTGGAAAATACATCTCTGTCCATCTTCGGTTTGAGGAGGTAAGAATCCTCATTTTCTACATTTTCTTGAGAAATTATGGATCTTTCTGGAGTATAAAGCTTCATTTTATCAAGCTTTTGGTTACGGATTCTTCCTTATCAACTAGGATATGGTGGCCTTCTCGTGTTGTTTGTATGATGGGGGAGAGGCTGAAAAGTCGGAGATGGATTCAATTAGAGAAAAAGGGTGGAAGAAGAAATTCAAGCGAAAAGATCGTGTTATTTCACCTGGTCAAAACCGAGTTGAAGGGAAATGTCCACTAACCCCATTGGAGGTATTAAAAGTACCAATCACTTCTGCAGCTTTTCTGACACTAAAGGTGTCATTCTCTTGACCCGTGTGTAATACAACATTGAGAGAATAGATGCCCTTAATGGTTGCTCGTTATAGATTTTATGGTTTTCTTTCTACGTCTTTGATGTTGTGAATAATAATAGCTCTATTTCTTCACAATGGAATTGTCAGTGTAGGTCGGAATGATGCTCCGGGGTATGGGATTCGATAACAACACTTCCATCTACTTGGCCTCGGGAAAAATATACCAGCAAGAGAAACGTCTAGCTCCTCTGCTAAAGATGTTTCCCTACGTGCATACGAAGGAGGATCTTGCATCCGCAGATGAGCTTGCTCCTTTTCAGGTAAAACTAATTTTCTCGTTCTGATCGGTTGTGACCATGCTAATATTCTTAAAATGCTTATTTGTTAAATGAGTCGAATGGGGTTTTACAAATTTCATTCCTGTTTTAATAAGATCAATTTTGATAAATGGCAACAAAATTATTTTTATATTGCAAAAGTTAAGCTGAATAAATGAATATGAAACCAATGGAGTATAATCAGTTGGCACAACATTTTGAGTTGTTAGTATTATCTTAGTCCTGCTGTAACTGTGGCCTAATATTTGAGACTTTGACATGCTTTAATACTGATTTTCTCCTTTGGTAGGGATATTCTTCGAGATTGGCGGCTTTAGACTATACAGTATGCTTGCTTAGTGAGGTTTTCGTAACAACTCAAGGTGGGAACTTCCCACATTTTCTAATGGGTCAGCGGCGATTTCTCTATGCCGGACATGCCAGGACAATCATACCTGATAAGCGCAAGCTTGTTGTTCTATTAGAGGATAGGAATATAAGGTATTCTTCTCCCCCTTACATTTACAATATATATATATATATTTGAGGTGGAAATTTTTTTTTTCCTTTTGATGAAACCTTAGCATTCCTCCGGTAGAACATAACACAATACGAATAACTGGTCTAGCTAAGTATACTGATGACAATCAATAGGGTAAAAGATAATATGCTCTAGAATAGAGCAATCCCTACAATGGAGAAGGAAAAGTAAGTCTACTTAATCCTTGGTTGTGGAAGCAACAAAGAATTTTCTATCGGTTGCAAAGCTGAATCATAGATTTGTGCAATGTGATTTATGTCTGAATAAATTACAGTACAGCTCTTCTGTTTCTACTCTTTAAGTCTTAAGCTTCGAATTAAGATTTTTGATCTACTAAAATATATATATATATATATATATTCCCAATTTTCCTTTTGTTCCTGAATTTTGCTTTGCAGTTGGCAAGGTTTCAAGGATGAAATGGAAGCAATGCTAGCTGAAAGCGACCGCAAAGGAATGATAATACCAAGAGTGAAAAAGATAAACAGAAAATCTTCTGTATACACTTACCCTTTGCCGGAATGCAGGTGTCTACAGCAGAGGCATAACACACAAGTAGACCTGCTTACGCATTCTTGATGTTCGCGTCATGCTTCATAATTTCTCAGTTGTGCTTTCAAACCAATCTTATACTTCGCCCATGGGAAGTCGGTTCTTCTCTCGTGTGGTTTATACTCTTGTTCCATTGCTCGTCAAGACGATGCCGGCAAAGGTAGATGTGTTCGTAATTGTACAGGAAATTGTGCAGATTGATCACTAGAGAAACTCGTTTTTTTTTTTTTTGCGCATTAGTTTTTCTTGTGAATGATGTTGGATCTCTTTCTTGCACCGGCTAAAGCTTGTCAGTAAGCAGAGATGAACTTGGAGTTGGTATTTTTTTTCCTTGTGGATATTCAGAATTTTCTTGTCCATTTGGAGATGGATTTCTGGTTCTGGTCTAATGGGGCTTGGTGTAGAAACACTACGGATTTGTGTCTTTGTAGCAAGGGTGTAACACTTCTTTATCCTTACAGTTTTATTTGTCGTTTTTGTAAGCTTAAGAAAAGCAATTTTGGTTAACAAAGAGCAAGGAACATCGTCTTGAGGAGGCCAAAATGTGAAAATTTGACACCATTTTGCATCTACATGTCTCATCCACGAACTTGAGAAGAGCTGTTTAGGAATAGGAACTGAAGTAGGACGGGATAATCCGCAAATAAATAAGGAATAAACTTGTGACTGATCCGTGATTTCTTCTCTTTGCAACTAGTCCATGTCAATTATGCAAATAAATGAGGAATAAGTTGTGTTTAAATTGAAAAAGTGTCTCAGTCAATCTGTTATTATTTTTTTTTTCAAGAAAACGTTAAATTACTTATGTAAGGTCCTTGAACCTTCTTCTCTTTATAAATATTGAAAATCGTATTAAATTTAATTTCTAAACTAAAAAAATGATAAAGTAAATCCCTCTTGTAAATAAATGGATGGAAAGCAAGTTGCATCAAATTTAAGGCTCGTTTAGTTCGCTGATTTGAGTTTTTAATTCGAGTTTAAATGTGATTTTATGTAAGAGTTTTTTACTGTAGCAAAAAAATTAGATGTGACTGTTTCGGAGAGCTTTTTACTGTATCAAAACTCAAATTCTAAACTCGAATCGATGAAATAAACGGATCTTTAGTCTCTAAACTTATAAAACACAAACAAACAAACAAAAATGTGACAAAAATAGTCACTTTAATTTAATAAAAAAATTAATTTACAATATGGCTTTTTTTTTTTAGCAAAGAATTTACAATATGACTTCAGAATGGCCACATACGACTAATTTTTAGTCCGCGCGACCAAATAGTCCTTCAACGTAAAAACTAAAGAATGTGATTTTATTGGGCGGACATCTTAGCAAATTTCTCATAAGGCGCCAATTACTCTGTACAAGAAGGTGTAAACTATAAACTCCACTCAATCACTTTAGTCCTCACTCTTCAAGCCATGTCACAATCTGATGGTCCCAGATATTGAACGTTACTTCAGCTTGAGCTCCATACAATGCTCATTTATCTGAAATTGGGTAAGACTTAGAGCATGCCGATTTATTGACCCTTCATTTCAGTAATGGACTTGAATCATATTGCCAAAGGTTTGCGTCATTGTGGCCGTATTCGGGCCTTCAACCCCGGCAAAGCATTTCATTGCCATTTGATCAAACTCGGCGTCTCAAGCGACGTATTCTTTGCTAACAATTTGATCTCAATGTATGCGGGATTCTGGGATTTAAAAGATGCACGGAAGATGTTTGATGAAATGCTTGACAGAAACATTGTTACGTGGACCACCGTGGTCTCTGCTTATGCCGATGGAGGAAGGCCCGATGAGGCCGTCAGATTGTACAGCCACATGTTGGAGTCGAAATCAGAGATGCCGAATGGTTTCATGTATTCTGCGGTGCTCAAAGCCTGTGGTCTTCTCGGTGACCTCAAATTCGGGAAATCTATACATGAAGGGATATCTAGTGCCGGGTTGGAGTTTGACACTGTTTTGATGAACACCCTTTTGGATATGTATGTTAAATGTGGGACTTTGAGTGATGCCAAGAAAGTTTTCGATCAGGTTTTGTTTAAGAATTCGACTACATGGAATACGATTATCTCGGGTTACAGCAAGGCGGGTTACATGAAGGAAGCAGTGGATTTGCTTTATCAAATGCCGGAACCCAATGTCGTTTCTTGGAACAGCATCGTTGCCGGTTTTGCAGATAAAGGAAGCCCGCATGCTTCTGAATTCGTGTGTATAATGCACAGAGAAGGCCTTAAACTCGACGGTTTTACATTTCCATGTGCACTTAAAACCTGCGGCTGTCATGGACTGTTAGGTAATGGGAAACAGATCCATTGTTACGTGATGAAGTCAGGCTTTGAGTCTTGCCGTTTTACCTTGTCTGCTCTGATTGATATGTATTCTGATTGCAGTGAAATTATTGCAGCGTCAAAGTTGTTTCATCAGTACTCTAATTGTTATCCTTCCATTTGTGATAATTTGCCACTTTGGAATTCCATGCTCTCTGGATATGTTATTAACGAGCATAATAGAGCAGCTTTATATTTAGTAACACAAATTCATAGGTCAGGTGCATATTTGGATTCCTACACTTTCAGTGGTGCTTTAAAGGCCTGCATCAACTTACTCAATTCAAGACTCGGGCTTCAAGTTCATGGTTTGGTTGTCACTAGTGGGTACGAGTTTGATTATGTTGTGGGAAGCATTGTCGTAGACCTTTACGCGAGAATCGGAAGAATCAACGAAGCATTGAGATTGTTTCATAGGCTTCCAAAGAAAGACATCGTTGCCTGGTCTGGTTTGATAACAGGGTGTTCGAGAATGGAACTAAGCCGGTTAGCTTTTTCGTTATTTAGAGAGATGATTAGTTTGAATCTCGAGGTAGATCAGTTTGTTATTTCAAGTGTTTTGAAAGTTTGCTCCTGTTTAG
The DNA here is from genome assembly GCF_000414095.1 of Morus notabilis. Taxonomy (NCBI): domain Eukaryota; kingdom Viridiplantae; phylum Streptophyta; class Magnoliopsida; order Rosales; family Moraceae; genus Morus; species Morus notabilis. Next base: position 200,843 of record NW_010358717.1, on the reverse strand, counting down.
CTTCTCTTAGAAGTGGAAAACAGATTCATGCTTTCTGTACCAAGAGTGGATATGAATCGGAGGGAGTTGTGTTAACATCTCTAAGCGATGTGTACACAAAATGTGGTGAGATTGAGGATGGTTTAGCTCTCTTTGAATGCACGACAGAACGTGACACTGTATGTTGGACTGGGATAATCGTTGGGTGCGGGCAAAATGGAAGAGCAAAAGAAGCTATTCAGTTTTTCCATGAGATGAGAGAATCGGGAGTGAAGCCAAATGAAATCACCTATCTTGGTGTCCTTTCTGCCTGTAGACATGCGGGTTTGGTTGAAGAAGCGTGGATGTTTTTAAGTTTGATGAAACTTGAAGATGGACTAGAACCTTGTGTAGAGCATTACAATTGCATGGTTGACCTTCTTAGTCAAGCTGGGTGTTTTGAAGAGGCAAAAAAATTGATTGCCAACATGCCATGTAGCCCCAACCAAACAATATGGAGATCCTTGCTCGGGGCATGTGGAACGCACAAAAATGTCAAACTCCTAAAGACCATTGATAAAAATCTTCTTAAAAGCTTACCAGAAGATCCTTCCACATATGTGACACTTTCAAATGTCTATGCAGAACTTGGTATGTGGGATAGTTTGAGCAAAGTGAGAAAAGCTTCCAAACTAGTGGGTTCTAAGGAAGTGGGAAAAAGCTGGATTGAGATTACAAGTTGAGAAAATGCTGCTTTATTGAAGTGAAAGGGATATTTGGTATTTAGCTTCAGCTGCAAGCAATCTCTGTCTAAACTATGAGCCAGATTCCCCAGCGGAGGTAAATGACGAGATTATTTAACTTGTGATATTTGGATGTGACAAAAATTTTAACTAAGAGACATCCCTTTTGGGGAAAAGTCTTTGAGAGTTTTTCAACTCGCTTCCTTTATACAAGTTTCAGACGCGCAACTTTCTTATGTCTCTTTTTTGAGGTTGAAATTTGGATCTAGCCAAGATTTCCAAATTCCATTTATCCTTTTCTAGGAAGGGGGAAAAAAAAAGAAGCAATATCAGGTTTGATGTGGGACAAGTTTGAATGTTATTATGATTTAGTTTGAATCTTACTAGGATTCTTAAAGAGGCCAGGATTTATCAGCATATAAATAAGGCTTATTCTTGTAATTCAGTTCCCTTCTTTTCCTCCCGTTATTATTATAAAGTTTCAAAGCTATTTTAGTATACTTCCTGCTCTAACTCATGAAAGAGTCTAAGGCCTCATTCGTTTCGTTGATTCAAGTTTTTAACTCAAGTTGAAAAGTGAATTTATGTTGGAAAGTGACACGAAAAGTTGAATTTGAATTTTTGTGAGAGAAAACACCGTAACGAAAACTTGAGTTGTGATTCGAACCAACACAACGGAGAGGCCTAATATCATTTTTTCTTCTATTCCACTGCGTCAAGGTTTATCAACTTTGCTACTCGCTTTTGCACTTGTTTATATCTACCGTCTATCTCTTATCTCTTACATTGAAACAAATTTCCTGTCTTCATGCAGGCCCTTATAGAGTCATCTATATTGTTTCAAACCCTCATTGAAGCCTAATGATGTTTGGTTTGAGGGAAAAAAGATGCGAAAGAAGGAAAGGTAAATGAACTCGAGTTTGAAAAACGTAGAGGGAGGAGGACTTTTCTCTTATTGTGTTTTGTATGGATTCCTTCCTCCATTCCAACTTTAAAAGGATTGAGATTGGCGTCTTGGAAAGGATTTGAGGCACAGCACGGCACAACACGATAAGGCAAGACAAAGGCACTTTCTACTGAGTTTTTGTGACTAAACAGTTAATAGTCAATATCAGTCACCTTCTCTATAGTGTTGCGGCCGGTATATTCAAGTATTCAAGATAGATAAAAAGAAATGGAATCGATGAGGAAAACAGTTCTTAAAAAAAAAATGCTGCAGAATTTGGACGATTGGATCAAATGACAAATAACCTGTCGTTGAAGTTTAATATCTTGATTATTTGTGCCGCATACAATACATAAGCTTTTTGGCCATTATTGTAACCAATCTGCTTAAATTTCCCAGGAAAGTTTCAGTGCTATCTTTTTCTTTAATTTATTTATTTTATCAATTCACAAATGGCTTTATGATTCGAAAGCCAAGCTTATTCTTCATGGCACCTATATGTATATTGCTTGAGGATCACTCATAGACGGCCATAGTCGTAGTGATGTTTTTTTGTTTTTTTGGAAAAAAAAAAAAGTTTTTGTTTCAACAATGTATTAGAAACCAAGTGAACTTTTATTATGTTAAATATTCTTAATCCAGCTGTCGTTGAAAACTATTTCTGTTGCAATTTATCAGTAGTACTATTAGTCATTTTTTTTTTAAAAGGTATTAGTCATTATGTTTGCTAATCTTGTTCCTTTAAACACTCTTGAATTGGTAATTCACGTGACAATTTGAGCTGATCAGTGATCTCTTATCACTTTGCAAATCTTGCTTGTGGTCTAACAGGAGACTTTCACATTGTCTACCTACATTCCTATAGTAAATCAATTGTTTATTTCATTTCAGCTCACGAAAGTCACTTTTGCATAGTGAATTCACCTTTTTTTTTATTCTTATTTAGATTAGATATATAACATAATCTTACTATTTATCTTGATATATAAGAAAAAATTTAAAATATTTTACAAATAGTAAAAATTAAAAGCACCAAAATAATTACAAAGTAATTTTGCTTTTCCTTAAAAATTTAAACAAAAAATATTGTATTTGATAGTGGTATAAGAATTCCGTAATAGAGTACAAAAATATTAAAGGCCCGTTTGACATTATTTTTAGAGATTAATATTAACTTTTTTTAAAGAAGTTACATTTATTTATTAATGTAATTTTGAGTAGATCTAATATTTAGAAACACATATTATTTCATAAAATTTTTATAGAGTTTCAAAAAAAAAAAAAAAAAAAAAAAAAAAAAAAAAAAAAAAAAGAGCACAACAGGGTTTTGCACCATTCATTAATCATTCTTATGATCCCAATTCTATCACAAGCGAAGTGAAAGAAACAAGATAAGATGGACCACTCCAGGTAACTACCCTTGGTCCAGTACACACTTGATCCTCACCCAACAAACCAAAAAAAACAAAAAAAAAAGAGAGAATTTAACATTAGGAACATGGGTGGGTTCCACCAAGGTTTTAGACATATCTAGCCCTATTGTCAGTGTTGGTGAAGTTAAAATATAAAGCTATTGTTAACTATCTCTTAACACTTTAAGTTTTTAAGATGAATTAATAAATTAATATAATAATAGAGTAAGAGATTTTAAAGATGAATTGATAAATTAATATAATATTAAAATGAGAGGTTTTAAATTTAAATTTCTGTAATTGTACTCTTTATTTTTATTTAAATTGTTATTATGTATTGCGTCTTTAATATATCTCAAATTTAAATATTCACATATTATATTTTTTAATTAATTTATTTACACAATTATCTATTGTTTAACCCATACATAAAAAAAGTATTAAAATATAAAATTATTATTAACACATCTCTTAATAATTTAAAAGACGTTTAGTTAATGGATTAAAATTATAAAATTAAAATATTTTTTTATTTACGTGTATTTTTTATAAAAAAAAATATTATAATAAATTATAAATTATAATTAAATTATGATCTTTCAACTTTTTAAATTGATTGATAAACCTTGACGGTGATCTGAACTCACTTCACTAGTCACTAGTCAGTCACCACCGCGTTTGTCGTTTTAGCAGCTGGGCCTGCCATGCCACGTTGCTTTCTTCTTCAATCATTTCCACATCACTCTTCTATTCTGTCTGTCCTCTCAATCAATTATGAAACCTTCTCCTTGGCTCTCGCTGACTAAGAAGAAGCTTTTGCTTTTTTATGTCAAGCATGTTTTGTAAATTGTACTGGTTTTATTCCCTTTGCCTTTTTATTACTGCTTTCTATGACTACTCACAACCCAAAGCGGCAGTGTAAAAGAGAAGCTGTTGCTGCACAAATTACAAGGGTAAAAATGGAAATTTTGAGATTTTGGGTTTTTTCTTTGGCGCCAAAATTTAACTCTTGCATTTTACTGTCCAAGTGGAAAGGATTTAAGAGACTTTGGTTTATGAATTTAAAATCATAATTTAAAATTATTCTCATTTTATGTGTGTTTTTTATGAGAGAAAATACTGTAACGAGTCACGAACTATAATTCGAATCATGATACGAATCCTTCTTCCAAACGTCCCCTAAGTGATTTAACTAACCTAGTTTTGTCTCTTCTGGGTTTTCCACTAGTTTTGTTTGTTTTTTGGTTTAATGTTGTTTATACTTACTATATGTCATATTCTATATAAATAGTATGACAATGAGGTTATAGTGCGGCTCAGAGAGAAGCCCATACTAATGCTATGTTTGGTAGGAAGGAAAGAAAATAGGATAGAAAGAAAATATGAAAGTGATGGAAAATAGCAATGATAGAAAGGAAATTGATTTTCTTTTATGTTGTTTGGTATGAGAAGATAGAAAGAAAATGAGTTTACCTTCACTTGTTTGGTATTAGAAGTTAAATTGAGAGGAAAGAAAAAATCTTACTCGTAAATTACTTTTATACCCTTAAATTTTTTGCTTGGATGTTGATAGAGAAAATGGTAGTTTAGTAACTTTGCTCACTTTAATGAGCTACCACTATTTTCCATCCCATTTTCTGCCCACTTGTGGAAAGAAAAAAAAATGGTGAGGCCCACATATATTATTTTCCACTCCATTTTCTCTCTTACCAAACAACTTACATTTTTATTTTCCCTCCTAAAATCCCTCCACCTTCTTTTTTCCTTCTACTTTTCTTTCCTACCAAACATACTCTAAGTTGCAAGACCTATTTTTTTATGATATCAGGAATCAAGAAAAAAGTATGAAATTATTAGACAATGAGTACAAAACAAGAGTCAAAAACTAGCTATTAAAACAAGGATGGTGGTGGATAATGGATTTGTACCCAGACACAAGGCAGTGAGCACATTTAATTAATATGAACGACAAGAATGACTTGGTTGTTGCTATATATGTCCCCACAGTCCTAACAATATTTTTCATGTATTGTAAACGAAACGACATAGTCTTCTATTACCATGTTTAACGGTCAAAGAAAACAGTTTACAATCGTGGCTCATGTTAACTAGTATTGTCATCCAAAGCTTCATAAACTTTTCTTTTTTTTTGAGTTTAAGCTCTTAATAAAGAATATTTGGCTTAGGTGATTGATGCGTGAGTGTGTCTGTCAGAATTCTAATCATGACAGTTTCATTTTTTGTTAATAAAATAAGAGTCGTAGGTCTCACACCGTATTAAAAATATTTATAAGTAAATAAAGAATATTTTCAATTTATGGTGTTAGAGCAAGCGAGTTTTATACGGATTTAGATGTTAATGAAATATGAGTTTAAATCGGAGAATGTTGGATATTCTCTTTTTTTTTTTTTTTAATTTGTAACTTGATTGGATCATTGTGCAACAAGTAACCAACCAAGAAGAAAGTGCACGTCCTTTTGGATTCTGGGGTGTTTCTATGGTTCAACTTATAATAATGTAAATAAATAGTCATTTTTTGCTGAAAATAAATATAGCTATAATTTTAAACGTTTAGAGAGCCTTGACAAATGAAATTTATGAAAACAATATAGTTATAAAGTAGAAACACAAAAATTACACTTTTTTATTTTTTGTGGCTAAAACAAATAATTGATAGTTCACCTTTTATTACTAGTCGACATTATAGTCTGTTTTGACATTGATTTTACAGTAGAGGAAACATGATTTCTGAGGTCATATTTGGAAACACATTTTTGAAAAAGTTAATGAGACAAAAACGATGCTTAAAATTTCTAAAGGATAAAAGTATTAGATCAAAGTTTATATAATCTTATTAGGTTAGGTGACAAATTTTAAAGTCTTCTCATGATAGCATATTTCATCATGAGGGGACATATTTTATAATTTTGACTATAAATTCTTTCAATCCTTTGAGAGGTCCAACTTTTCATGAAAAGTCAAACAAGTTTATATTATGAAACATTTACTATACATAGATGTTTTACACATTTTTTGTTATTTTTTTGGAGTTTTGTAGGTTATACCTACTAAGTTGAACGTTAATTTGATCAAATCACATCATTATCAAAAGAAAAAAGAAAAATAAAAAAGTGACATAATTTAATAAGGATATGTTGGTTCAAAATTGAGTCCTTTCCATAGGCATTTTTTTCACACCCCGTTCTATAATTCTCATTTTCATGGTAAGTTTGTTAAGGAAAGAATAGATTCTTTCTTGCTGAAAAGAATAGACATAGGTTTTGGATAAAAAGTAGCAGTGTGTTGAAAGAAGGGAAAAAGATAAAGGAAAAAAAAAAGTAGAGAGAGAGAGAGAGAGAAAGCTCATACCCGTTTGGTTCATTAATTCGAGTTTTTAATTCGAATTGAGATGTGATGTTGTGTGAAAGCTTTTTATTGTAGCAAAAAAGTTAGATGTGACTGTTTCTGAGAACTTTTTACTATAAAAAAACTCAAATTTTAAACTCAAATCAACGAAAAGAACGGGACCAAAATGCCTTTATTATCTCGCTTTTCTCCACAATCCCTGCAAATAATTCCATCTATTATATTAACAAACAAACAAAAAATTCCATTATATATTACACCATGAGAAATGATTGATCAACAAACAAATTATAGAGCCCTTCAAAAGGACAAAAGTTTAACAACTACTAGCAGATTCTATGAATCAGAATTGCCAACTCAAATGTTATCACCCCACAAATGAAGTCTCCTAACTCTCGTCTTGTGGAACTGGGTCAACATAAATAAACAATTTTTCTAAAACCTCCAAAACCAAAAATGCTTTGCTTATAACACTTATTTAATCGATGTTCATCACATTATATATATTTCGTCTCAAAGCTCAATTGTCGATTTCCTTCTGTTTTGTACTAAACAATGTTGAGAACTTTCTTATTTTTAATTATACCGTGCAAGTTTTTGGTGATATTTATGGCTTCTTGTTTCTCAATATTGGATTATACGTTTTTTGTCTTCACATCCCTGACTTATGTGACAATGTGTACTTCCCGTTCACTTCGTTGATTTGAGTTTGTAATTCGAGTTGAGATGTGATTTTATGTGAGAGCTTAAAAATAAATAAATGTGACTGTTTCTGAGAGCTTTTTACTGTAACAAAACTTGAATTCTAAACTCGAATCGAATCGGCGAAATGAACGGAGTTTAAAAGTACACATTGTCACATAAGTCAGGAATGTGAAGACAAAAAACGTATAATCCAATATTGAGAAACAAGAAGCCACAAATTAGCTCGTAACTTTCCCCGCTTAAAACTATCAGTTGTTTTACAGTCTTACTCTAAATAATGATCACATGATTGTATGATTTTTTTTTTTTATCATGCTATGATTGTATGATTATGATTGCATAGAATGCATGTATTAATTATTCTGTTACAAATTATGACCAGAAGAATATAAATATTGTTATAGTACCTTTTTTTTTTCTCTTTCCTTTTCTTTTCCTTCTCTAAAGCTTAAAAAAAAAAAAAAGTAGGAAAAAATAAAAAGAAAACAGGTCCCTAGTTTCTAGGAAACACAATTTCCCAACCCCAACGTGCATTTAAGGCTTTTGCATCGTCATCATCAATAATGCCCATGCATACAGCCTTCTATATTAGTTTCTATAATGAAAAATATACATACATATATATATATATATATAACTCTGTTTGTCATGTAGTTTTGGGCGAGCCAGCTAAGAAATTTAACCCCAAGAACAAGAATCACTCAAAAATTTATGGTTTCCCCCGTTGACCTTAATGGAATTCACAAAAAAGGAGCAACACGAGAAAAATTTATACAGAATTCAACATCATAGAGACAAATAAGCCAGCAAGAAACATCATGTAGATCATTATAGCCAGTCCCCCAAGAATCATCATCATCATCATCTATACATACAAAAGAACATTGTCACCTTTTATATAAACAAAACAACATCATTACATAAAAACAAAACAACATGATCAAAATTGTCATTGGTTCAGTTAGCAAAGATCACTTATTATGGAATCCAATTCTCCTTTCTATCAAAATGGGGTGGGAATTTTATTCTGTCAATTAGTAATGATACATTATACACATTAAGGTGAATTCTATTTTGTCAAAATGTTATGCAGTTTATAGAGCTAAATAATCACTTCCATCTCAATTTTTTATCTCGTAATAAGTTTTAATTTAATTTTATAATTTTTTTTTCGGACGAGGTCATAGCACCGGGACATCAGACCATATTTATGAAACTTTGATAATTGGTCTTTCCGATCCGGCCTAAAACACACGGCCGGAGGATCAAGGAAACTCTCAACGGGGATTGAGAAGTCAACTCTCGCCCTGTACCACCACGCGCAATAAGCCAAACAGGCTTTAATCACTAGCAGGTTACTTGAAGATGCAGATTTAAAAATAACTTATTTATTTGAATTTTATTTTGATTTCTAAATATTATTTCTATTATTTAGTTTATAGTTTATTTTCTAATATTATAGATTTATATATTTTAATATTTAGAATTCAATTTTAATACTTATAAATATTTAGAAATATATGTATATATGTCTGCGTATCATTTACATAACGAAGTTATACATGCATTAAATATAGGATAATAAGATTATAAGTCCTTGGTTCTCCTTACAAGTTGAGGGCATGTTTAGTTTGTTGATTCTAAGTTTTTAATTCGAACTGAGATGTGATTTTATATGAGAGCTTTTTACTGTAGTAAAAAAGTTAGATGTGACTATTTCTGAGAGTTTTTTACTGTAGTAAAACTCGAATTCTATACTCAAATCGGTGAAATGAACGGGCTGAATATAGAAGGAAAAATTCTATCTAATGGGTTACTAACAATTGGTATCACTCAAACTCTAATAGTCGAGTGAAGCTGTCAAAGATGAAAGAGCTATTGTTGGGTTAGTGTTGATATTTGCACACAAACGTGGTGGATGGTTGGTTTTGCAAAAGTGAGTTCTATATTAACAAGGTTTCTAACCTCATAATCCCGATGCAGATCATCACTATACATGACAATTTTCACAAATTTAATCAGAACAAAAACTCAAACTAGAAAAATGAGTAAGATCAAAGTAATAAACCAACATTAATAATTCTTACACTTACCAACAAGTGTTAAATTTTACAAAAATAACAAGTAACTAAAAACCTCTATAGATAACAACAAAACAAGGCAAAATAGCCCTAGCATTAAACACATACAACTCATCCAAATTAGAATAAACCCCAACAGCCCCAGCCACAGAATCATACTCCTCCAAAGCCCCCTCCATGCTCTTCTTCACTCTCCCGGCGATCACCCGGCACACCAGCATCGCCCTCGCCTCGTCTTCTCCGGCACCACCGACACCATCGTGTGCCTTCCCGCTTGTCGCCGTCGTCAGAATTCCGCCGCCGGTGGGCTCTCCGGCGACCCGGAATCCGTTCTTGATAATGCTGCAGATGTTGCACGTCGGACCGGAGTTGCAGAGATTGGAGGAGCCCTTGAGGCCGAGGGAGCAGCGGAGGGTAGCGCAGTGGAAGCGGAGGAGCTCGTTGCCGTCGGCGACGCAGCGGGGGTTCTTCTTGGGGAGCTTGGTGGCTTTAGCTTTAATGGCGTCGCGGTATTCCTCGAACTTGGTGATGGTTTTCTGGGTGTTGTGGACTTTGAGGATTCTGTCGATTTTGCAGACTGGGGCTTGCTTCTTCAGCCAGCTTGATTGGAAGATTATCTCCACTATGTTCTTGCTTGTGTCCTCTGGACCTAGCTCCGACACTATCAACAACAGTTTTTTGAGAAATACAATATGAAATCAGTAAACTTTTTTTTTCGATAGAATATTCATAAGGAGGCTTTTATAATATAGTATACATTTACGATGATCTAATGTTTCTAAAGGTTAGATTTGATAAAAATCACGTCAAAATGAGAAAAAGTAGAAAAGATTTGACGGTTCAAAATATAATAAAAATATACCATCTTCTTTCTCTATTGCTAAAATCTCAACATAATATATATTGGATTTGTTATGATGACAAGAAACTAGATAAGGAAAAAAAACATAGTTAAAACAATTTTAGTTACTAGTAAGTAAGATTTCTTGCAGAATACAGTTGTCTTAGAATTTCACACTCAGGCTTTTCCTAGACATTATTTCTAAGCTAGTTTGGATTTTTTTTTTTTTTTAAAAGTTCACATTCTTAACTTGAAGAGAAAGGAAAAGAAAAGGGAATTGACAAAACGGGTATGCTGAAAACAGAGGAGGAAGCAGAGTTCCTAGATGAAAACAATTAGCAGAAAAAGGAACAAAAAAATGACAAATATATATATATGTGTGTGTGTGTGTGTGTGCGCGCGCGCGCGCGCGCGCATATATGGAATTAATAGGTATGGAAAATCAAAGGTTAAGAGAGAGATAAAAGATTATAAAAATACCTGCATGCTTAACAACCTGATGAAGCTCAAGATTTTCAGGTTTCATGAAAATCTCACCACACTCAGGACAAGAACAAATGCTGCCTCTTAAAGAAGGGTCTCTGGCTATTCCAAGAACAGGATCAACCACCATTCTGCACTCATAGCACCCAGAGAATCTCCTAAAAGGCATTCCTCTAAAAGACCCACTTGTGGAAGAAGACACAGAAAATGAAGAAGAAGAAGAAGTGGAAGTAGAAACCACTCCATTTAGCTCATTTAGTGGGGCTTTTATGGATCTGTTTGAGCCAGTTTCATTGTTGGTAGTTGAAGAAGAAGATGACGAAGAAGAAGCGGAAATAGCCCGTTTCTTGTGGACTTCCGGCGAGCCTGTTTCCGGCCTGTGCATGACCTTTGTGTTGCTGCAAAGTGAGCCTGAGCACTTCATTTTCTTGACTTTAATCTTTGCAGTTTCATCCAAAACTTGCTCTTGCTTTTGTTGCACCTTGTGTTTTTGCTTTTGGTTTTGGTCTTCATTTTGCTGTTGTTGTGTTTGAGAAGAATGTTTGCAGGTTAAAAGGCCTCTCACAACTGCCCAAGATGGGGGCTTTTCTGCCTTTTGGGGCTCAAGTTTGTGGCTTTGGTTGATCTTCTTGGTGGGTTTGTTTTGGTTTCTTGGTTTAGCCATTGTTGAAGGCATTTTTGATGGGGTTTGGATTTTCTAGCTTTCTGGCTATGAAAATGGTGGTTTTTGGCTTACATTTTGAGATTCTCAAATGGGTGTTCCAAGAGCAAGTTTTGCAAGAGGAGATTTTTATGGCTTTTTGTAGAGAGTGATTTATGAGTTAGGGTTATGGGTAAGTGATTTGATTTGTACAAGTGTTTGACATATATCCTAAATTTAACTGCTAGGTTCAAGACTATATGTTTATTTATTTGTATATAAAAAATAAAAAAAAATACTCCTACTTGGATTGGGCTACAGAGAGAAAATAATAATAATAATAAGTGGCCCCCACATTTTAACAAACTATAGACAATACTAACTTTAATGTCCCATAAATTACATCATCATAATTCATATGATGTTTTTTTCTATTTTTCGTATGTAATATTTTAATGTCTCAATATTGTACTACTGTACATAGCAGAAGTAACCAATTATAGGTCCTCCAAAAAAAAAAAAAAAAAAAAAAAAAAAAATTAAACCCACTTTAAAAAAGAGAAATAACCAAATTATAGGCCCCCAAAAAAAAAAAAAAAAAAAAAAAAAAACTAATTATGGGTTCTACGTTCTTTGTATTGGTTTCAAAATAAATAAATAAATAAAAGTTCTTTCTATTAGTGCAAAATGAAAAGGCAAATATAAAAATGCCGGAGGTCCTTAATTCAAATAATACTTCACCCTAGCTCCTCCTCACTTTCTTGTTTGTCTAGCGTCTTTAATTAAAAATAACATAACGACCATATCCGTACAAAGGAGAGAATAAAGATAAAAGATAAAATTTAGGCAAATCCATAAAAACAACCCTAAACAGGATTAGTAACAATACTTCTCTTAGATAATATATTAGTAACAATGCCTAGCACTACTTTAATGGGGTAAATTAAGAAGTCACACCATGCCATGCAACAAATGGGGTCCATTCATATGATAAACAAGATTTAGAAGTTTTGATTCGTGGTATCTAATACTAGTATGGTTCCTTGGCATTTTTCAATTATAGAAACAATATTGTTATATATGCACTAAAATACATGGTTTTTTATCATAATTTAGGCCACGTTCATTTAACCGATTCGAGTTTTGTTATAATAAAAAGCTCTCAGAAACAGTCACATTTAACTTTTTTATTACAATAAAAACTCATCACATAAAATCACATCTCAACTTAAATTAAAAATTTAAATCAGCGAACTAAACGAATTCTTAGAGTTTAAGGGCCTGTTTAATTAACTGATTCGAATTTTTAATTTAAATTGAGATGTAATTTTATGTAAAATTTTTTTATTATAGTAAAAATATTAAATGTGATTATTTTTAAAAATTTTAATTATAAAAAAATTTAAATTTTAAATTTAAATCGTTGAAATAAACAGAAAAATAGCAAATGGTTTAACCATACGTATCATGAACGTAATCTAGGCATGTGTTTGTGTTTTTTGAAGAGCTTCTTTCAAGATGTTGACACTTGACAGTCAATTAACTCTTTTGTGATGATTCAGCTTGAGTCTCACATCACCTGAGGTGTACATGCCCTATATACATTATTTAAAGATCTTTCTACTATTACGTCTTTAGCCAAAAAAAAAAAAAAAAAAGTCATGATTCGAGATTTTTTTTTTTTTTTTTTTTTTTTTTTTCTTTCATAAAATGTTCTTACGGTTTTTGAAATCGAAGCTCGCACATCTTGGAATCATAAGTTGAAACACGTGTACATTACCACTTTTTTTTTTTTTTTTTTTTTTTTTTTCTAATATGCATGTTAAACGCTCTCAAGCATCAATACGTTACCATATTTGCAACAGTTCCAGAGATATCATGTCCAATGCAATACTACATAACTGTTAAATCTAATATTTGAAGAAAACTACTGTGCATTATAATATTATTATTTTTCTCCTTTTGTTTTTACTCTAAATTTGATACCAAATATATATACACATGCTAAATTTTATCATTTAATTTTGATTACAATATTGATCTTTTCATTTAATCATTATAACGTTATCATTTTCAAGTTATTTTAAAATTAAAATATTATTTTTATGAGTTTCAGAATTTAACAATTAAGACAAAAGGTAAATATAATATTTAAAATGACATTCTGCGTTAAAACACAAAAAAATAATAATAACGTATTAAATTGGTCATTTTTATACCTTTTAATGTCAAATATAGCAATAATATTGACCGTTTAATGGTAGACCATTTTTTCCCCCAATGGAAGTAATACCAATTTTGTCCATAAAAGGATACACGTATTAGTTATGACAAATAAATAAATAAGCACAAGAATATTTTTTTCATAAAAATTGTTGCCAACAAGAAGTTATGGTAAGCTTTGTATCATTCAAGACTATAAAATCCCAAGCCCAAGGTGCAGTTTATGGGGCTAAGCACATTGCACCAACATTAAGGCATACTCACTAATTACACAATAATGGAACCTCTTATTATGGGGAAAAGCTGTTTCTCTGATTCCTTTTGCCTCAAAATCATGCGAGACCATATGTTATGGAATAAAGTCGTCTACTTTAATTAGCACAAAAAAAAAAAAACAGATTTATGCCAATTAAGTTGTCAAAATTAATCTTCTTAAAGACCCGTTTAGTTCGCTGATTTAAATTTTTAATTTGAGTTGAGATGTGAATTTATGTGAGAGTTTTTTTTAGTAATAAAAAAATTAAATGTGACTTTCTGATAGTTTTTTACTGTAATAAAACTTAAATTTTAAATTCAAATCGGTAAAATGAACGGAGCATTATTTATCTACTAAACTGTTGTTTGGTATAATAAATTATAAAGTATGGGCCTTGAGAACACAGAGCCACCAATTCTTTTCTTTTTCTTTTTGTTATTTTTTTCCATTAAAAATGCAATAAAATTCAAACTTGGAGCTCCTCTTGATTACTGAAACACAGTAGTAAATTTGTGCTTTATTCAAGTTGGGCTTTTATTATATATGCTTTAGAGGTAGGGAATCTTCTAGCAGTACAGTGACTACATATTTTTTTTACTCGAACAGTAATTACTGGTTTTATGTGTAAAAATATAAGAATTTGAAATTTAAATGGGAGCACCCTACATATGGATTTTATTATTAATCTTAATCGCGTGATTTAAATCAAGTGGCTTGTACGAAGCATGCACAACAGTGTTGTTTAAAACATGTTTCATGGTATTAAACCACCAAATCATAAAGTCGCCTGATTTAAACAAGAAGTTTGCGAACAATAGTTATTTATCTCTCTAGTCTCTATTATGGATTTGGATGGTGCTTTTAGCCAAAAATAAATGAATTTGACTAGTAGAGACGTCGTATTGTACCTGGTATTACCCGTTAGAGCTCTTTACTTGGGCTAACAAATAGAAATAGAAAATAAAACGAGACAAATATTTTTTTAGAGTGTATACATTTAAATTTTTATTTTTAATTAATATTTTGTTAGTTAAATACTATATTAGTTAAAACTCAAAAGAGTATTAATTATGAATAAGGGGATGTTTGTTTCGTGTATTTGTCTCTGATTTTGAATTATGATTCATACTTCTTTACAGTATTTTTCTCTCACAAAAACATACATAAATGATAAAACGAGAATAATTCTAAATTATAGTTCTAAATTCATGATCTAAACGTTCACTAACTCTTTAGTACAATAATTCTTTTGAAATTACAAGGAGCTAATGAGATGGTCCTTTTCCATTTTTATATTCCACGAAACTAATGAGGTGTTAGCTTGAAGTAAAAACAGTCGTTAATTGGACACTGTCTATATCGGGGTTGCCAACCATATAGTTTTATGAGTGAAATACTTAAAAAACTCACAAGAAACCCACATAAATAACAAAAATACAAATAAAAAAAAAGCCTGCAAAAAAAGAGAAAATTGATAAACTCACCGTTTAAATGTATTGTTCTAAGATTTTTATTTTTTATTCTTGATCTATTTTAGTTAATATAGTTCTTTAACTAAAGATTATTAATTAAGAGTAAGATGTGAAAATCTAAAACTTGTACATTTTAAAGAATACTTATCTTCTTTTACCGCAAAAATAACAAAAATATAACAAAATAAAAACTACCAAAAAAAGGAAAAGAATCGGTGGTCATTGATCACTCCATGCAAGAAAGATGCCTCTGACGTGGTGGAAATTTCTTTGCGTGGCCACCGTGAGGGAGATGTGGAGATCTTCTCTAAGAGGTCATTGTGGCATGAGGGAATAAATAATTGTCATTTAATTAATAAGGAAAAATAAAATGACATAATGATCATTAATTATTTAAAATGACATAGATCTAATTTTCTCTCTTTAATTTTTTCATATAAAAGTAAAGAATGACTCGGCCCAGCCCATACGGGCTTCTGGGCTATACTGGGTCAGCCATATATGCTCATAAGGGTTGGGCTGGTGGCTCGAATTGACCACTTTACTATTCGGAAAAAATAGAAAATAGGCAATATGAAAAGTTTAAGAAAGTACATAGTTCAACTTTTAGTTATAAAAATTAATAGGTCATAACTTGTTAAGTTATAGTTCATAACCAGATAAATTATGGATAAACTTGTCAAGTTATGGTTCATAACCAACAAAAACTGTGATTTATGGATAATAACTTGCCAAGTCATGGTTCATAACCAGACAACTGGACGAAAATAATAATTTGGTCTATTTATTAACTTATGTAAACTATTGGCCTATTAATTTTAATTCATCTAAAGTCTTGGCCTATTTCCCTCTTTCTCCCTTTACTATTTTTTGTACTATTTCTATAGAAAGATCTGCAAAATGGCATTTTATATGAGGGGAAAAGAAAAAGAAAGATAATCTTCTTTTAATTTGCTTTCAAACTTTCTTGTAGTATAAAATATAAAGAGAGAAAGAGGAAAATAGGCAAAGACTTGAGATGAATTAAAATTAATAGGCCAATAGTTTACATAAATTAATAAATATGTCAAATTACTGTTTTCGTCCATAACTTGCATGGTTATGAACCATAACTTGACAAGTTATTGTCCATAATTGTCCATAATTTGTCTGACTATGAACCATAACTTGACAAATTTATATCATGTGAAAATGTTATTTTTCAAACTACTTATAGATTGAGCTAATATATTATTTTATTTGTATCATGTTTTATGTCCACCTAAATAGATCATGCCACGCCAATTAAATTATTTTAACTGTCATGATTTTATAATCAATGTGATAGAAATTTTCATTTACATGGTATTTCAATTATCACAATATTAATAGAGGGATATAAAATGGGTCAAAAATAAGGGGACACAAGTCGATTTCCCCAAAAAAAAACAGCAGCACGGGGTAAAAGCTGAGGTCGTAAGTGATATTGGGCCTAATTTACAGTAAGATGACCAAGGCAAAAACGGGCAAGATCCTTCGACACCTTAAACCAAGGCCCAAAGAGCCCAGAACCACAAATTCCAATGAGGCCCATCTAAAAAAGCCTGAGGAAAGACTCTTCTCCAACCAGGAGCGCCAAATAGGCCAGGTTTCAAAAACAAAACTTTCCCTCTCTCTCCAATCCAATCAGACACTTTCTTTGACAGTGGCTGTGAGAGCACTGAGAAGAGTAAGAGAGAGAAGAGAAGAGAAGAGAAGAGTAATACCAATTCCGATTCACTTTCAATTCATACACTCTTCGCAGACACAAGCTTTTCCCTCTCCTCCCATGGCGGAAGAAGAAATCTTCATCAAACCTTAAATGCGCAATCTCTTTTCTCTCTCTGCTCACACTCAGACTCAGACATGCCGCTGAGATCCGGCCATGGACAGGGAGGTTAACCTTCCGCCGACGAATCTCAACCCCAATTATACTTCGTCTTCGTCGCTCTCTTCCTCCTCCTCGCCGCCCGACTTCCTCCATCATGTTCAGGCCGCCTTCAAGCGACATCGCTCTCTCGGTAACTCCCTCAATTTCTCTCTCTCTCTCTATCTCTCTATCTGGTTTCATTCCTCAGAGGAATTTTGATTATTAGGGCTCCGTGTTTTGGTTCGGGTTCTGGATTGTTTTGAGCTTAAATTTAGGGTTTTCTTATTGTAGTTTGCTCAACTTTGCGTTACCTTTTTTTTTTTTTTTTTGGGAAATGTTATGGTTTCTGGTTTTATAGTTTGTTTCAGTTTATGATCTGTTCGGAAGTTGAACTTTTGTTTAATTGTGCAATTGACTGAATTTTATATGGTAGTTTGGATTGATTCATTGTGTCCATTTAACATCTGTCAAATGCTTGTACAACTAATATCATTTTGAAAATTACCTTTTAGCTTATATTTTTATTTTTTTAAAGCTCAATGTTCAAACAAACTCTTTTTCATGGTTGTGTCGAGGAATTCATAGGCGTAATGCAGTCAAATAGCATAGGGCCTAGGCGTACTTTAGTTCCCCAGAGGAGAGTATCAAAAAGTTCGAAGTCGAATGTGGGTTCTCTTGAAGACACCAACAGGTCTCGAGAAGTTGTTGCAGTTAGTCAGGGTAATACAGTCAAAGATTCAATCAAGCAGATAAAGGGAGGGCCTGCTGCTGTCAAAGAAACTCAAGAAGACGCATCAATTACACTGCCTTCCATTTCGGGCACTATTACAGAAGCCTTTGATGAAAGCTTAAACCCATTTGATGCACAGAGAGATCAAGCCAAGCCTATCACTGGTCCAGAAAACAACCCGCAATCTCAACTCGTTGATGGCCAGAAAAAAGTTCAATTTTCAGTTGCAAGCGAAGCCATTTCCCAGGGTAATAGCTACTTAATTGTTTCGAATTGGTTTATTTGAAGAATTTGCTTCCTTTTTTTTCAAGCAGATCTTAAGGGTAAGTTATGTGTCATTTTCCGACATTAAGAATGATTGTTAACCTTTCGTAGAACTCCTTACTTGTCGCTGTGCTCTTTGTATACTTTCCTTCTTCTTTCTACATGCAGGGGCCGATGATCTTATTATGGCCACTGGATTGGAGAACTTATCATCTCATATGAGTTCACTTGCATTGACAGAAATGGAACGGGTTACAAGCAATCAAGGAGAGGCATCAACTGTTATCAATCATGAGATGAAGCGTCAGAATATTCAGAGCGCAGAATGTGATATCACTTCGAGATCTGATGGTGGGGTTTCTTCTTCGTTGGCAAAGAGAACAAATGCTGTGCAGGATCAGTTGCACCATTTCAAAAACTTCTTAAGCCAGCCTATCACTCAATCTTCAGTTGCTGGGCCATCATGTGCTACAACAACATCTGTCCATTCAACTTCAGCGCCAATGCTTAATCAGACAACTTTTTGCTCTCGACTGCATAGCAATTCTAATGTGACAATGGAACCTGCAAGTGATCCAAGTGTAAATGCTCAACCTAAAAAACAAGGGAAGATAATGCAGCAATTAAATCCGTCTTTAAAAGATACTAGTGGAATGTTAAGCAATCAGATTGCTGTTGCACAACAATCTTCTACCTCTGTAGTAGATGGCCAAATGGAAGTTAAGGAATATGAAATTTCTAAAGTGCAACAAGGCTGCATGCTCAAGGAAAGTGGCTTTGTTGGAGATCCTTCTCTTCTTGATGATAGGGCAGCTCAAGGGAAGCGATTAGCAGCTGATGTCATCAATATTCAATCTCAGGTTCCTTCATCCAAAGGTATCTCTTCTGATATGAAGGATGAGCCTTCTAAGTTAGACAAACAGGATAAGACGGTGAGTGGTAAAGGTGCATCAGTCCCTCGCAAAAGAAGTTATGACCCCGACTTGTTTTTTAAAGTTAATGGGAAGCTCTATCAAAGGCTTGGCAAGATTGGTAGCGGTGGAAGCAGTGAGGTCCACAAAGTCATCTCATCAGATTGCACAATATATGCTCTAAAAAAGATCAAGCTCAGAGGACGTGATTATGCCACTGCTTATGGGTTTTGTCAGGAAATTGAGTATTTAAATAGACTGAAAGGAAAGCACAATATTATACAGCTAATAGACTACGAGGTACACTCGCTTTGAACCATCAATTGATAATGTTAGTCCTTGAAGGTCCTTATATTACTGTTACATAGTTTCTCCTTTTTGTGCATATATACTTGCATCCATGCCTAAGAAAATGCAACAGAGAAAACAGCCAAATAGAAGAAGTCAGCTGAAATGGAATTAAGTTCCACATAATACGTTCCTTGTAAAATCCTGATTTTCAGGTGGTAGAAAGCAGCCAGGGTAATAGCAATTGGATCAGGGATATTTTATGAGATACCTTGACACGACCAAGCAGTGGTCTAAGTTGGTCTATATGTGATCTTTTGCATAGATTCATGAAACTGATGAGTAATGACTTGGCAGGAGCTGAGCGAAGTGAAGACTACTAGCCTTTCATTGTATTGGGGAAGAGAAAACAATTAACTTTTATTTTTATTTTTTACCTTTAACATGACGAGTTCTCCGCTTTTCTTTAACTGTAGTACTCAAGAAGATATGTGTGTGTGTGTATATTTGTATTTATATTATTTTTCCTTTTTGGTGATACGTACTATCGTTAGAGTTACAACAAAGTGTGAATGCGTTTATGACAAGAAAAAAAATAAGACGTAAAAAGTCTTAAAATTTCTGAATTACTTCTCTGTTTTTCTTTCTTTTTTGATGTTGGCTCTAGTAATATTTTACCAAATGGTCTTAACAAAATGTTAAAATTTCACACTATTGTAACGCTCTTTTACCTGCGTTTATCTCAATTTTCTTTTTAATATTAAAAGGGAATATTTTGCCTGCTCTTTGTTTGTAGGTGACAGATAGCGCTCTGCTCCGGGAAGTCATGAATGGTTCCATGAGTAACAAAGATGGTAGAGTCAAGGATGATGGACATATATACATGGTCCTTGAGTACGGAGAAATTGATTTGGCTCACATGCTTTGCCAGAGGTGGAAGGAAATTGATGGCTCCAAACAGACCATAGATGACAACTGGCTTCGATTCTACTGGCAGGTTCTTAGTTAATTTCCCTCTCCCTTTGTTGGTTATCGCTAATATTTTCTGGATTTCTATTCTCTTTTATACTTATTAAGATGATGGCCGATTTGCTCATTCTTGTATGTACAAAGACAGTCATTTCTTGCTTGTACTCTTTGTTCAATATATAGGTCAAACTTTGGATCTTTTTGGAGTTGAACGTATTACATTGAATGCCCTTTACCCTTTTTTTTTTTTTTTGTTATTTTTTTGCAAGTATTTGAAGGACTGCAGTGTTGAATCTTCCTGTGAGCTTTTTGAGTGTCCTTAGCAGTTGAATTCATCTATTATGCTTCACATAAGATTTGGTCTGCTGTTGTACTTTGCAATTGGATTGTCTCAGCATAACTTAGTAAATTATTGTTTTAATTTTTGGCTAGAAACTAGGTAAATTAATTTTTACGCGGGGCAACAATTTGCCTAGCTTTTGCCTTTTGGTGATTGTTTAAACTGTAAGGAACATTTAAAAAAAAAAAAAAAACCTTTGGCAGCAAATTCTTCTAGCCGTGAGCACTATACATGAGGAGCGTATTGTGCACTCTGACTTGAAGCCAGCCAATTTCCTCCTGGTAAAAGGCTCCCTGAAGTTGATTGATTTTGGAATAGCCAAAGCCATAATGAGTGATACTACAAATATCCAAAGAGATTCACAGGTAATTCTCCCTTTGCAATCATCCACTTCCGTGTTATGTCAGCTGGAAATACTGTAGAAGAATACCTGATTCAGATTATTGTCCTTGTGAATAAAGAGTAACCACATAATTTAATGACGATGTCTTAAATTTCTATTGTCAACGAAATTTAGCAATAAAGTTCATTAATTTTTCACTTATTTGTATAATCGTTATATTTGTTGTGGTTGCTCATTAAGTGTATATATCAGTTCGTTTGGAATTGGAATGGTGTTTATCGTGACTGACGTCATCAAGGTGCAAGAGTTAACTTTGCCAATTTAAAAATTTTGGAGTTGTTTAGATATCTATCCCATTATCTTTGTAATCAAAATTGATTTCTCATATGAAG
Organism: Morus notabilis; assembly: GCF_000414095.1. NCBI lineage: Eukaryota > Viridiplantae > Streptophyta > Magnoliopsida > Rosales > Moraceae > Morus > Morus notabilis. The sequence goes on along the minus strand of NW_010358717.1, from coordinate 179,591 downwards.
TTAAAAGTTTTCGGCCATGGGTTTTGGTAGTTACATTCTTGGTTTCTTTTCTTGCTCAGATTGTTTTAGTTCGTTGATGTTGGATTTCGTTTGTATAAAATAAAAATCTGACTCGTGTGAGGTTGTAAATCCACTCTGCTTTTCTGGGCGGTACTAAAGTAATTCGATATATAATATATTTATGTCATTTTCTTGTTATATTTACTCCTTGCTCAATTGACCAGAGTCTTTAATAATATCTATTACCACTGCTGATAATTCTCTTACTGCTAGAAAACATTCTCCTCTTTAACCTGATACATTTTGTTACTCGCCATACCTAAAATCCTGTATGGTGTAATGTAATTGTTTGGCACACTTTTGATTAATAAATAGCGTTTTTTTTTTTCCCCTTCTTTTGGCAGGTCGGTACATTGAGCTACATGTCTCCTGAAGCATTCATGTGCAATGAAAATGATGCTAATGGAAACCCTATCAAGTGCGGTCGACCATCAGACATTTGGTCTCTTGGTTGCATACTTTATCAGATGGTTTATGGGAGGACGCCCTTTTCAGATTATAAAACATTCTGGGCAAAGTTCAAAGTTATAACAGATCCAAACCATGAAATCAGGTATGAACCAGTCTCGAATCCTTGGCTTCTTGATATCATGAAAAAGTGTCTCGCATGGGACCGCAGTGAAAGGTGGAGGATTCCCCAGTTGCTTCAGCATCCCTTTCTTGTTCCTCCGATTCCGCTCCATCAATCTGCGTCTCAAGACCAAAGTTGTAGACTGCTGCAGCTTATTTCCAATGCTTGTAAATGTGACACGGAAGCTTTAAACCTATGTTCTCAGCTACAAGAACTGCTTAAGGCCCCGGACTCGCTAATAACCTCTCAGTTATTGTCATCACACGAGCAACAGCGTAAGTTGCTCTCCCATGTATCAAAACTTTTCTATCAGCTGGAAAGGCAATTAGCAAGCTCGGAGAAAGAATAGGCGAAAGAACAAACAACTTAAATTCTGCACCGACCTGCGACTCACTTCCGAAAACATCCTCAGTTTTGTGAGTTGTTCTTTGGTTCTCCAAGAATCGTTCTTGGTTATGGTGATTTGCTTCCATCATTTTGTAGTAATGTGTAATATCCTTCTCGGCTGTTTTTAACTTGTTTTATCTTGAAGTTCATGAGGAATTGAATCGTGTAATTACCATCCTTTGTCCCTGGCATTTTTGGTGTGTTGTTTTCGATACACGTTGCTTTATTGCAGCATGATAATCAACTAGACATATTCTTTAAATTTATGTACAGTGGTCAGTGGACTATACTAAACAGTGGTTAGTGGATTATATTAACTGTTAACTACTCGCCTGCTTTTATTTTATTTGTTTTTTTTTTTTTTTTTCTTTCAAAAAAAAAAAAAAAAAAAAAAAAAAAAAAACCTATCTACCGGCTTTAGAGTTAAGTAAACTATATATGCCCTTAACGGTACTCTTACAGTTATTGATGTTGGGGTTGTGAAAACTTATGTATCGAATCCTTCCTAAATTAGATTTCATTCTAATCGCTTCAAGAGACACTAAAACGTGCTTTCATTAAAAGTGCTGAAGTTAAACTTACTATCTTGAACGCACAAACCTTTTTTTTCTATTATTTTTTTTTTAAATTGAATTTTTGTTCAAACCTATGAAATATATGGGCAAGTAGTTTAAATGCACAACAGAACTTGTCCGGAGCAAAGTGAGAATTTTTGCTTCAAGCCCAAATTTAGAATTTTTCTCAAAGCTTTTTCCAAACTCCAAAATTCGTTCAAAAATATTAGGGTATTCAAATCCTACTAATGTTTCAAGATGTTTCTGAAACACTTGGAACTTGCTTGAAAAAAAAAAAAAAAATCGATTCTGAGTTTCCTAGGATGTTGTTTCATATTTGCTACATTAACAAAACCGGTTATGCAACAGGTAGTCCATTAGATGGATGGAACTATCTAACTATGGTTATGACAGGATGCTCAACGAGTTCTGAAAAATAATAATAATAATAATAATAATAATAATAATAATAAAATCTCCGACGTACGTTCTTAGGAGTTTTGAAGCAAGAAACCACGAGTAATGGAGTCTACCAATTCAATGGAAATTCCATTAAAGGCAGGCAACGGAAACGGATATTTTCATTCGTCTTCTTTCGATGAAAGTTTATAAGATGCTTCAGCACGAGCTTCATCCAATTTCATGAAGAGCTCCTTCATAAAAGGTGTTGTGGTTCCATGAGTAATTCTGAGTATATCAACTGCCTTTGTCAGAGATTTTACAGCATTCTCTGTGTCCCCTAGTAACCTGTAAGAACAACCAAATATTATCTTTCAATAATGCCCAAACACAAATGTCACGATTTAGCTTCTTAGACAGAAAAGAAAAAAAAAAGAAAAAAGAAAAAAAAAACGAAGTGCTTAGAATAGTATTTTAATTTATCGAAAAAATTGGTGCAGATAAATGTCTTGCACACAACACTTTAGCAGCATATACTGTGGTACATAACAAGAAAATTAATTCGTTTGGATTCTCAAGCATAGGTTTGAATTTGAGGTTATACTTGTAAACGCAGTGAAAGATTAGATCTCTCATAAATCATTATGGACATCATAATTAACCATAGCACCTAAGAACTGAGAAATAAATATGAGGAAGGAACTGGAATATAGAACTTGAGCAGATATATGCTAACCATTCAAGTTTCCCACATGTATAATATTGCAAGCCAAGCAAAGGATGAAATCCTGGATATACTCCTGCAGTACAAGGATCAAATTCAATAAGCCTGGTAACATTCAATCAACTCGAGATTCGAAGTGAAAACATAAAGTGCATAGTTCAAGTGTAAAAAGTGCACTATTTATTACTTCATGAGGTCAATATATGCCAATCCCAGATGTACAATCAATCAAGAAAAGCTTTGCAGTATCTTCTAGTTTGAGATACAAACAAACTACTCTTTGTTATATCAGTTCAATTTCAAGCTGGAATTAGGAGTTGTCTAAGAAACATTTCATCAATAAACCAGCATTTTCATGAGTAAATTGGGATGTCTCAAGCACAAATCTTATATTTTTGTCTTGGGAATGATAAGAACTACCTCCTTAAATTACCAGCATTTTTTTTTCAAGCCACTTTAGACTACCAACTTAGAATAAGTAGGTTTTTTTTTTTTTTTTCCACATTTTCATTATGGATTTGACTTGAAATGCAACATACTTTCGTATACTGGAATGGTCAGTCTGCAATATGCCAGTGCTTCCCTCCAATCCTGCAACTCCATGAACAACTGAAGAAAAATACAATTCTATTACCAACAGTACTTTAAGAACTCTTTTAGAGCATATGGGAATAACACATGTATTTCCCTCCAGGAAAAATAGGGGGGAAAAAAAAGAGACGTTAAAAGGAGAAAGCAAGCGTAAAATGTACCTTTAAAAGCTTCTCTCGAGTTTGCATCAAACTGATTGAAAATTGATGGCACAATTTCCTCTGGAGCTCCTCAATTTTCATATACATAGAGATTGCTTCTTGATAATCTAAACTCAGTCAAAGGAGTAACTTCTCTCAATATTAATACACGCCATACATTGTTAACTCACATGACCAAATTTACTTGATTGATATTGTTATGAATTCTAAAGACCTAATCATATCAGTAGGAATATCATAATGCCTAAAAGGATTTATATAGTCGTTAGCAAAATTGCACATACAATGTAAAAGGATACTTTGTGAGGAAGAGGAAGTAAGAGCCTTGTCCGTCCATGATTTTATTTCACTTGCTATTGCCTTTATTTCTTCCTTGCTCCTAACAAGTCCACATAGTTGGCATATGAATCCTATATTATCTGCATATTGAGATTTCAGGGATGCAAAAATAGTCACTCAGTCTACCCAACTTTTATTAACAATTATTCTTTTTTCGTTATCAATCTCACTTGAAGTGATCACATACCAGAATCACGGAGCAAGAAGCCATCACATCCGACATTCTTACATTGGTAACCTTCTAGAATTGCACTTTCTTGGATATCATCAGATTGGCCCTTTGAGTAGCAAAATGGTTTTATTAACCAACAAGGGCACAAGGGGGTCTAAAACGAAGCTAACTTCCTGGCAAAAAGAGAGAAAAAAAAAAGGGTGGGAAAGGAGCTAAATTTTCAAGTACCAGTTTGATGCAGCGAAGACAGTTGCAAGTGAAAAGGTATTGTTCTTTTAAGGCCTTCTGGCGAGTCATAGTGCTTCCAGCAGTTTCTATATAACTTATCAACACCTAACAAAATAACATTAAAAGCTCACGCGTAAGCAATTTTACAGATCGAGATTGGATCATTGGAAGAGTAAACTTCAAATCAATATTATGATAGCTAGGGAGATGTAATATTTTTCCTATGATAACCATACACGTGTATATGCATCTGCGCAATGTGTGTGCATTCACTAATGACAGCAGAATTATATGCAGGAAAGTAAAGAATATAGCAATAGGACTTGACAAAACACTGCAGAAAAAATGAATACATTTTAACCAATCAGAATAATGCTTCCAGTGAAGGACTTAATAGTTTATAGAATGGATCACAAAGAGAAGCTTCCTGCCATCAAGGAGGACAAATCAAAATCTAGGATTCTCACTACTATGCTATAGTATTCATTGCAAGGAATCTTGTCGCAAAAACCGTTTTGTGCAACATAGCAGATGGTCCAAGGGGAAAATATAAAAAGTAACAAAGGCACGTCACCATACTGTGGTTCTAAGCGGAGATCTTCACACGGTTGAAACTCATTTACATCTGTAAACCCAGCTTCCAATTAATTTATACAGGTTTAACTCTACTTTATTGACATTTCAAAAGTTTCTTATGTGACTTGTTACAGAGTAAGTTAAATTTGATGTTGCTTCATCCAGGAGCAATTGAAAATTCAATATTTTGGAGGAGCAACTAGGAGATGGACCTGTGGTTTATGCATTTTAGGGTAGAGAATAAATCTGAAATGGAAAGAAATACTGACACTGCATCAATTTAAATGTAACATACCTACATTATTCTGGTATCTTCTATAAAGAAAAGAGTATGATGGTGCAAGCTCTAAGCAAGGCAAAAAGGTGGCAGCTGGACTTTCGTGGAAACATTGTGCCAGTGCCCAAATGAAAGCAGTCTGGGTTTCTGAACAAGTCCCAAAAAGTTACTCAGTTTTTTCACTAAGTTTGTTAGTAACTAAAAATCATACTAGAGTAAATATATGCGTCTTTGAATAATAAGAGATTGCAAACAAACTCATAACTACTATAAACTACTGAGTTATACTGAGTAATCCATTAGGAGATGTGTGCGTTTTGATAGCTTCACAACCCTCTGCCTTTAGGTAAAATTTGTTTTCAGAATTCTGCACTAGATTATTCTTTAGAACTTTGAAATTATCTTGGCTTACTTGTTTTATGGCTTCTTCACACAAGATTCCTACCTTTTAAATGTCAAATAGAAAGACTCTTTTTTCACATAAATCATTAAATCCAGCATATTTCTTTAGCATTCTCTCAGGGTCTTCCATATTCATTAATGACAATGGAACTCTTCTTTCACATAAATCATTAAATCCAGCATATTTCTTTAGCATTCTCTCAGGGTCTTCCATATTCATTAATGACAATGGACCTTCTTCAAAGGTCTTCAGCAATAGGAAGGGTAGACCCCTGGGAATAGACAGGATAAATGACATGTGAAGTTCATCTAGGGGAGAGGACAAACATCTGAGTTTCATCTAATAGTACAACACTCTTGACTAAAGCTGTGCGATATTTGAACTATCTACAAAGTTAACTTCGGAGGATAACCAGTCAAAGATACAAGCCCCAATTCCTCTATGATCAGGAATACATGTTCTTAACATGATTATCATATATGAAAAGTTTTTGTTCAAGTTGGAATCCAATTACAAATACTTTGACTATATTACCTCGGAATCTTTGCGTATATGTTGCACAGCACGTACCACAGCTGACCTTCCTTCAAATACCAAAACCGAATTCGGCAAGCAGCTGCAGCACCACAAAAATTTAACAGACTGACAGCAAGAGGATGTTATCTAAAACAAATCACGCAACTAAAATAGCTACTATAGCTACTTATGATCAGTAAACTAACAGTTACCTGTGATTAATAATTGAAATGACGGGAAACAGTCCAGTCCCGAGAGGTCTTAATTCACTATCACAGATCGTATGTGCATTGCATGCAAGCTGCATGGTTGTAGAAGAAGCATATTTCATATAGCCTTCATCCAAAGATTGAAACCCAATAAAAAGAAAATTTTTAAATAAAATCACCAAGGATTCCTAGTGGGTTAAATAATTAGCAATTTTAGAGAAGAAGGGTACTCCTATATTTACAAGTGATGAAGCGGGCAAAAAAGTTTATAATTCATCATGATGGGAATTATTTGTAAAACTGTTTTATCAAGTAACCTTGGAAAAGTTTTCAGCAATCTCTTTGATGTTGATATCAGGCAACTGAAGAATCAAGTTGACAAGGTTAGCCATCTGAGCATATAACACGAGTTGCTTCTCCTCAATGTCGGACATATCTTTTACGCAATATCAAGGTAGAACAATTTAAAATTGAAAATAAACTTGAGATAAGAAATAAATGAGCTTATTGGACCAAAATACAAATGAAAAGGGATACGAGACACCAATGCCTCCACCAACTTGTAGTTTTCCATAGCAGTAGCTGGGATGACCTAGCAGGAATTGAGAGCAACGAGTGAAAAATTAGATGATCATGCAATACATCACACAAAAGATCAAAATTTTGAATACCCAGTTTAGAAATTGTTATGCATATAATAAAAACTCGTATACCTCGAAGAGATAACCTAAAACTAAGAAAGAAAATAGTTTACCCTCTCAGCTTCAAATTTCCTCCTAAGGTAGAGCCTGAGCATGAGACGTATAGAAGGTGTGACAGATTTTCTCTTGTCCTTATCAAGCTTTGACAGCGCATCACATTCAAGACGATGCAATTTCCACTCCTCCTTCTGAAAAAGTAATTCATCTTAATTCATTAATTGATTCAATTCAATTCTCCCAAAAGGCCTAAGCCACCAGGACGTCTGCCAACATTTAAGTCTGTGTTTGGTAAGAAGGAAAGAAAATAGGAAGGAAAGAGGTACATAACTCAAGTGAGGAAAGTGATGAGAAAGGGAAAGTCCTATCTTCTGGCATGACTCCCCTTTTCTAATCTCTTTATACTGAGAAAGATTGAAACTGGCATTCTTTGAAAGATTTGAAATCCCCCGTCCAGTCCACTCCCTCATCTCTTCTCTCCTACTAAAGAATTACAGTCCCAGAATCCTTCCACTAATCCCTCATCCCTCTCTTTCCTTCTCCCTTTTTTTTTTTTTTTTTGGATAACTGCGGTTCCGAGACTTTGTCCCAACTAATCCACGGGATCCATGCAAAGCGCCCCCTCCACATGGATCGTCTAAATCGCGGGCATGGCCTCAAGGAATTGATAGCACTTAGACCTAATGCTTCCTGAGGCACTAAGTCCAAGTGATTCGCCATTGAGCCAACTCCTTGGGGATCGAACCTTCTCCTTTTCTCTCCCACCAAGTACCAACCAAGACAGGTTTAAATCCTCATTTTTTAACAAGTTCAGAAGTTATATCAAGATCACCATGTCAGTTATCAGTTCTCCCAAAAGCTCTTCAGATGTAAGTCAATATTGGATTGCATTTTCTAATAATGCAAACTATACATTCGAATCATCCCGAAAATGAAAAATGCATTCAAGAGAGAAAAAAAAAATCTGTTACATTGATACCTGACAATTGCTTCCACAATACCAGGCAACTTGACAAGTGGAGCACCTTTTGAGGTTAGTCGTCCCGAAGCATCCATCACACCTCCACTCAACACCATCACCGGACTTGTTCGGCGCGCAAACATAAGGCTTTTCGCTTATAATAACTTCGCCTGAAAAAACACCAAGAAGTTTATGAGACGTTTGGTGATTGGAATAATGTGATTATAACTATTTTTGATTTACGTGTATTTTTTTTTTAAAATACACCGTAGCTAATGATGAACCATTTAAATTATGAACTATGATTCTGGTTTGAATTATCCAGCCAAATATCCTCGTTTTTTCTTCTTTTTGAGATTTTAGTTAGGTTTGTTGTTGAATCAGAAAGTAAGCATTTGGAAGAGGAGAAATTGAGATCAGAAAGAGATATATATATATATATATTGAGAGAGAGAAGGAGCGACCAGGACGGAAGTCTCGGGTGGTGAAGAGGCAGCGGCCTTTCTCTGGGAGAGTCGAAACTGTTAAACCTCTAGAGCTCAGAGCTCTCTGCAATTCTTCCATGTTTTACGAAATGAGCGCGCGCACAAAGTGTTTGCTCTCTGCATAAACGAGTAAGAAAATTGAAAAAATAATAAATAATAAAAACAATTACAGTCGATGTATAAATTCATACCCTTCTTAATCAAAGCTCTATTTATGTCTAAGATACCTAAAATACCCTTAAATGAAAATAATGTAAAAAAAAAGACAAAAATAACCAGTTTGAGGAAACAAAACGGTTTTTTTTTTTCTTGAACAAATTCATTCGTTCAGTGAATCAAGAGATAAATAAGGAAAAAAAAAAAAAAGTAGTTCCGGAGAAAGTTGCCGTTGAGCTTTTGGGTATGGAGAAAGGTGAAACTTGTATTAAAATTGTTTGTTTAAGGTGAGCGGTGTTTGTTCCTGCCCTCAAAGTGTTTGATTAAGTGCCCCAGTGAGCAAGGATTCCGGGTCAATCTGCTAGGAACTTGAATGGGTTGAGTTGTTGTTGTCGGGTCAATCTGCTAGGAACTTGAATGGGATGGGTTGAGTTGTTGTTGTTGTTGTCGTTGTCGGGTCAATCTGCTAGGAACTTGAATGGGTTGAGTTGTTGTTGTTGTTGTCGTCGGCGGGTCTGCTAGGAACTTGAATGGGATGGGATGGGTTAAGTTGTTGTCGTCGTCGGGTCAATCTGCTAGGAACTTGAATGGGATGGGTTGAGTTGTTGTTGTTGTTATTGTTGTATAATAATAATTATTATTATAATAATAATAATTATTATTGTTATAATTATTATAATTATAATTATTGTTATTATAATTATAATAATAATAATTATTATTATTATTATTATTATAATTATAATTATTATTATTCTTATTATTGTTACTGTTGTTATAATTGTTATTATTATTATTATTATTATTATTATTATTATTATTCTTATTCTTAAGGCCAGTTTGGTAATATTTTTAAAATAGTTTTATTTTCAATACAAAAATGAAAATAATATTGTCTTAAAAATATTTTGAAATCGATTTTGAAATTACGTTTTGTGGTTTTTCAAGAAATTAGTTTAAATATGATAAAAAAAGTGACATCGTGTTTGGTTACATTTATATTTGTTTTGAGTACATGTAATTAATAATCTTAAATTAATATATTAAGTAATTAATAATT